>NC_065595.1:55425949-55428449 GCF_024542745.1 Macaca thibetana thibetana
TTTTCCTTAAATTTTCTTTCCATTTTTCTCCTTAGTACTATTGGCTAACTTCATTCTGCTTTATCTCTTGTTTCCACCTGCAGCCAATTTTCAGTGATTCCCCCTCATGCTAGTAAGCATGGATAATCTAAAAACAAATGATATTTATAAAAACATCTACATACTGCTGTATACTGGAGATACATTTACAGCTCTTCCACCCCAAAATGAGAAGTGCATGAGGGGTGGTTGCCTTCAACAGTCAAGTGACAAGGAAACCTTTCACTCCTTGCCAGAAAGCAGCCTTGGGAATGGTTGGCTACAAAGGAATTTAGCAGGGATTGGAGGGGAGACAGGCTTGGGATGGAATGTGTGATGAGGAAAAGGTGTCCAGGTCAGAGGGATTATGCACAGTTCAAATAATGTGTGAGGATAATCAGGAAGTGACTGCATTTTGGCCTCCTTGGGGGCTCATCAAACCAGCACCTATCCCCTGATTAACCTATGCGTTCCATCAGCCATGTAAATTAGCATAGGCCCACTAGCCCTGGGCCTGGAAGAAATCAAGCTGCGGGAATGTACATATTTTAATAAAAATTGAATATGTGTCCCACAGCATCACTGTAGGACGCACTCAGATTTATCATTCTCACTGGCATCTAATGCATTATTGCTAATTATTGAATCTGGTAAATTTGGAAAAGAGTATAGAGTACTTTGCGACAAGATTTTTGTAAAACCATTTGTATACTTCAGTTACATGGTGTAAAAAAGTGTAAGTAAAAAGCACCATACAGCTTCAGTTCCTTGGGATTTTTATTCACACAACTTTAGCATGATATCTGCCTAATAGTAGAGAATTTTATATGTACAGGTGGATATTGGGTGCTGCATCCTCAAGTAAGCTTCATAATTCATGTGCAAAGCTTGGTTTGGATGATCACATATAACCCAGAAAAGACAGCTGAGACTTTAAGGGAAGATTTAGGAGTAAACGGCGTGTGTTACTACAAGAATAGAAATGGAAGTAAAGGAACTCTCTTTCCATTTATATTTGAAATTTTTGTTTAGCATGTCAGCTTTCTACACATTCTCTTTCATGTCTTATCTACTCTAAAACGCATTTAGTAATGTCTATCACCACAGTACCTGGATGCTTAGGTACTAAAAAGTGCTTTAAGAATGCAATTTGAAGACTGATAAATCAAGTCTGTTTAGCTCAGGGGAAAGAAAAGCTAAGTGGGATTTAGTAGAAGGGAATAATATTCCTAAAAGGAAATCAGTTTGATGCCAGTAAGCTTTTTGAAGTAGAAACTAATTTGAAAGCGTAGAGGTCATGACTGAAATGGAGGACTCGACTGGACTATCTCATATTAGCAATTTGAGGGGAAGTTTCTTTAAACACAATAGATGGAATATAGAATAGCTTGCCAAAATCAGCAATAGAAAGAGGCTCAGTGAGCTCGTTGAATTTTTGGAAAGTACAGCGTAATGGGGTAGAGCCACAAGCAGCATTTCAGAAGCTAATCCTAGGAGGCATGAGAAATGTATTTATTGAATATCTGATATAATTTCAGGGCTAAATAGGTGTATGGTTTTCCTCTCAATCTTTAAATGTCCTAGCATATCTATACTGTCACTCTCCAAATTTGAATGTTAATATGAAGAAGCAATTAATAATCTTTTCAATTAAAACAAATAATATATGTGCTCTCCTCTTACCCCCAAAAGAGAACTGCAGGAATCATATCATATGGTGTATATCAACGTATATGCTGCAATACTTGAGGAGAAATAAAGAATATAACACTATTTATTACAGAGAGACAAATTATAGTTTTTGTTTCATGTGAAAAGTTTAAGGGTGGCAGCTTGACAGTAAATTCCGTCAAAATCTACCCTGCTAGAGAATGCCAAGATTGTTCTTCATTCATTTTAGCATAAGGTTTAATTATTTGCCGATTTTTAATACCAGTCAGTCATTCTTAGCATCATTGAATTAACTCTGAACCCTATATCAGTAAAGAGCCTTATGTTGCCCCATTTTATTATTACAGTGCAGTACAGATTAAAATTGCATCTGTTAAGATTATATTGTGTATTTGGATTTCACGAGACAGAAGCACAATAGTCTCATGAATATAATGGTTGGAGCCAATAACCTGTAACCAATCGCATACTTGTTCTATTGCAAAATCTGAACTAGTAAGGATTACATTTTGGAAAAGATTATAAATCTGTCACCACTAATCTAATCTTTACAGTGGCTTTGTAACCATTTTGAGACTAAAGATCATTACTTCTCTTGCTCTGATTTTAATCATAACACATATTTGATATTCCATAACTTTCTTTTGTTCCATCAGCACATGCATTATGAAGTGTACAACATTAATAAATAGAGGCATAATGAATGTGACTAATTGATTTTGGCAGTCAAGGACTGGCATACTTTTTATACAATAGGGAATCCATTCAAAGAAGCTTAACTGCTATTGAGAGCAAGTCTTCGACGCGGTAA
>NC_065595.1:56033449-56218449 GCF_024542745.1 Macaca thibetana thibetana
TCACAAAATTGCTGCTTGAACTCTTGATTATTCTCTGGATGTCTTTTTTTTTTTCTAAATTAATTTTTCTAGTTTTAAAATAATTTATCACTAAAAATGGCTATCCTACTAATTCCACCAAAATATTAAACATTTAATCTTAGTTAGACAGAATTTTTTTTTTTTTTTTTTTTTTTTTTTTTTTTTTTGAGAGAGACTTTTGCTCTTGTTGTCCAGACTGGAATGCAATGGCATGATCACAGCTCACTGCAACCTCCACCTCCCGGGTTCAAGCAATTCTCCTCCCTCAACCTCCCGAGTAGCTGGGACTACAGACACGTGCCACCAGACTCGGCTAATTTTTGTATTTTTAGTAGAAATAGGGTTTCACCATGTTGGCCAGGCTGGTCTTGAACTCCTGACCTCAGGTGATCCACCACCTCAACCTTCCAAAGTGCTGGGATTACAGGCAGGAGCCACCACATCCAGCCTGTTGGACAGATTTTAAAAAATCTAAATCTCTTACTATGTCACAAGAATTGATCACTTTGTGTCTGAATGGACAACTCCTCTTCTATATTTCATTCTTGAGCTCTGTTCTATCAGAAAAACATTAGCACAAAACCCACACAGAACTGAAAACTTGAAAGAAGCTTTAACACTCTGGATGATATTTCCTTTCAACTCACTTTTGTATATTTGCTTGAAAGGAAAATGGCAACAACAATTCTTTGTGAAACAGGGAATATTGAGAAGTTTTCCCTCCATTTTTGTTTTATTTCTAGAACCCTTCAGCAGGGCCTGTACCTTCCAAAAGAGAATACACACAAAAACTGGAAAACAGAACCTTTGTCTGACTCTTGCTAAAGCTATTCTTCCCTGTGACCTTCCTTCCTACACAGTAGGGTTTTTGTTAAAACAGTTTTGTTTTGTCAAAACAGTCTGGGTTTTGTTATCACCACCTCTGCTATTAACTTCGGAGACCAGGGAACAAAAAATGCATAGATTCCAAATACGAGGACTGTCGTATCTAAATGAACACACAACTGATGTTCTTCCCAAAAGCAAGGACGATTCCCAAAGCAGCCACAGGGCCCATCTCTCCAGAGGGGTAGAGGACAATTCACACGGCCCAGACATGTCAGAAGCAAACGCAAGCTGGTAGGTATGACCTGTGTAGGGACCGGTGAATGCACATAGTTATCCCCGCCATACTAAGGCCACCTGCAGACCTACATTCCACCTGTCTCGCTACAAGATTAACGAGTGCACCACAGCACTGGGGTTATTCACTTACATCCCCCACAAAGCCGGAAGAAGGAGTGAGCATGTCGGGAGATTAAAATTCACCTTTCTCTCACCAAACCCCCCAAACACACAGCAGAAGCTTCCCTAGAAGGTACCATGGGGTTATTTAAAGTTCTGAATCCAGGAGTGTACGATATTGACTCTTCCACTTACTAGCCATATGATATGAACAGCATACCTACTTTGCCAAGCCCTCGTCCTCATCAGTAAGCTGAGCATATCTGCCTCACAGGGTTGTCAAGATTTTTGAATGGGAGAAGGGATTCAAAACGTCTTTACTTAGTGGATTCCATAAGTGATTATCATCACTATTAAGTGTCACCTAATGTTAGGTGCTATGAGGACTCCCTGTGAATGAGTTCTAGTCGCTGCCAAATACCTTTGCACCCCCAGGGATAGACAGAGTAACAGCAATGGGAAGTCTCAGAAAGTCTTGCCCTACAATTCACAATTGCAAAGATAAGGGACCAACCTAAGCACCCATCAACCAATGAGTGGCTTAAGAAAATGTGGTACACATACACCATGGAATACTACTCAGCCATAAAAAAAAAAAGAACGAAATAATGTCTTTTGCAGCAACTTGCATAGAACTAGAGGTCATTATTCTAAGTGAAGTAACTCAGGAATGAAAACCCACATACCACGGGTTCTAACTTATAAGTGGGAGCTAAGCTATGGGTACACAAAGGCATATAGACTGGTATAATGGACTATGGAGACTCAGAAGGGGGACGGTGGGGTTAGGGTGAGGGATTTAAAAAACCACACATTGGGTACAATGCACACTACTCAGGTGATGGGTACACTAAAATCTCAGATTTCACCACTTTACAATTCATCCATGTAGCCAAAAAACACTTATACCCCAAAAACTATTGAAATAAAAATATATCTTAAAAAAAGAAAGTCTTGGCAGAGGGACGGTGGCTTACGCCTGTAATCCCAGCACTTTGGGAGGCAGAGGTGGGCGGATCACTTGAGGTCAGGAGTTTGAAACCAGCCTGGCCAACATGGTGAAACCCCATGTCTACTAAAACTACAAAAACATTAGCTGGGCATGGTGGCAGGCACCTGTAATCCCAGCTACTTGGGAGGTTGAGGCAGGAGAATTGCTTGAACCCGGGAGGCGGAGGTTGCAGTGAGCTGAGATCGTGCCACTGCACTCCAGCCTGGGAGACAGAGAGAGACTCCGTCTCAAAAAGAAAAAACAAAACAAAACAAAAGAAATGAAAGAAAGTCTTGCCGTAAGAGAGGTGATCAAGAAGAGGCCAAAGTTCTGAGGAGCTCCATTTCCCATTTTCTCCCTTGGCAAGGAGACTTGGGAATGTAACATAGCCTCTCATTTCTTTGACAAGCCCCTGGTGAGTCTAACAGAGAACTAAAGAGCATGACCCAGAGTCTGGGCAAGACTGACTTCATCTCTTGAGGCTGAGGTCAAAGGCACCAGATCCAACCCGCATGGGTAAATCCACCTTTATACGCCAGGCTTCAACCAGCTGTAGACTGGAGGTGAGTTTCTGAGGTCACTGCCTTGTGTCCTCTTCTCTGGATTGTACCTGAGTGTTAAATCCCTCTAGTGGGTCCTAGAGAGGTCAAAACAACCATGTGGAAAGCCCCAGAATGCTGGGTCTGGAGGGAACTTCAGATATCTGCCTCCTCACCCCCACTCTGCCGTGGAATTTGTTTCAGTGGTTTCCACTGCCCTCAGTGCAAGGACAAAATGCATGCTTACTACATTGTGTGCAACCCTCATCCTGACCCACATTTTCACTCTTTCTTTTATGTTCTGAAATCCAGTCCCGACCTTTTTCTTGTGCCGAGCCTTCACAAATGCTTAGTTCATCTGAAATGCGCCTCTACCTCATCACACTCCCATCTTTTTCTGGCTGGCTCCTCCTCAGCCTTCATGCTCAACCCAAACCTCCTTATCCTTCAGGCTCCACCTGAACAACTTTCCTCAAGACGCCATCTCTGACTGCTCAGACTTTCTCACTTCCTTCCATAGCACTGTAGGCTTCCCACTTGCTAAAATGCGTCATCTTAAAATCGTCTTTTAATGTTAGTCTTACTTGTTAAACTTTAAAATCCAAAAGGATGCTGGCGGTACATGTTTCATTCCCATAGTCTCTCCCCATTGCCTAGGGCAAATCTTGACACAAACCGACCACTCAATGAACAATTGTTGGATTGGATTAAACCATCTGCTCTACCTGCCTCATGTTACAGAGGAAACTGAAAGAAACTCAGAAAGTGAAGAAACTCATCCAAAGCAACATATTTGGTTGCAACCAAGAATTTGAATGCAGCACTCTCAATGACCAATCTCAGACCCTCCCACGCCACACTCCCGTTCTGGTGGCACTTGACTCCCATTTGTCACAAGCTGTGCATTTAAACAAGACTGATTCCAGACACGGATCCTGATTTAGTTTAGATTGTCTGATGTCCACATTCCCCACCCTGTATGAGGATGAACTGGGAAGACTGCAATTTCGCTCTCCCCTCTGGACATGCAGGGCTTTTCATTTTGGCATCACACAGCTAAACATATAGTTAGCATGTAGGAGCACAAACTTCCCCCACTGCTTTGTTCTGTGCCTTAGAAAAGTAAATGCCACATGACAACATCCCTTTGGTGTGACTGCTGAAATGGCCTTCTTTCCCCAGTGAGGAAACATCCCAAATGAGTGCAAGGTTCCCTCCAGTGGTGTCATTTTCAATGAAGCTTGCCTGTGTCATTTGCAGTTAGGGGTTCATTGGTCAGAAGTGTTTTCCAGGGATGCACACAATGGAAACCATTAGAGAGATACTCAGAGCCGCTAGCTAGCCCAAAAGTTTAACCCACTCTATTAGCTGTAATGATGGCAGGCAGCTGCTGGAAGAGAGGAAAGACGAGAAAGCAGGAGTGCCAGCCTTGTACAGACACACTCGCGTGAGGTTTCAAATAGACCCCCCAGTGCTGGATTTAATATCATTACAGCACTCATAATCTCCTCCAGATTACTCAAAATACCTTTAAAATGTGTTCAATGATGAAAGGATCTGAAAAGACTACTCAAGAAACCTATCCGCCTCTACTGTAAGTTTCTATAGTGGAATTCTATGATCCTTTTTATTTGTTTGAGTTGGGATAGGAGAACTCATTACTCTTGGGATAACTTTCAGGATCATCTCTCAGCTGGAGACCTTCATACATGAATCCCAGAGAATGGTGACATCCTTCTTTAGAAGGCATTGAGTAGGATAGAAATTCTTATCTCTGCAGCCACAGTCATCTAAAATAAATTAGGAGCAAAAAAAGGCATTTCTCAGGGTCATTATAAAGGACCCCAGATTCACGCTCATCCATCTGATGCATTATAGCATGTCACCTGTGCCAGTAAGTCTGCGTTTGAAAGCAGCCAATGCAATACCTGCAGTACAAATTACAGACTTTGATCACAACTTGCCTGTTAGAGCCGAGAACTAAGTTTGCTCTTTCTATTTTTTATCTCCAAATGTTTCAGAGCGAAGAGATGAGAAAGTGTATTTGAATCTTCAGGCTCCCTCTTTATCCATCTCTAAATGGGATCTTAGGAATGTCTGTGCTTACCTTGCCTTTTATCCAGCCTGCAGTGTGGCTCATCTGTGGGCACAAATTACCTCACTAAAGTATTCTTAGGAGAAATAATTAGCCACACGCCCCTCCTCCGCACACTCTCCCGCATTCCTCGGGAGGCCCAGATGCCTGACATAAATCATTTAGTCCTGAGCCCTCGAACACACCTTTCCCACTGGATTCCATAATTGGCAAAGTAGTTGCCAACTGGGTTTAAAGTGATTTGAAATTGTTTTCCATCCAGCCTGGCTGATAGCAAAAGGTTTCCCCTTTACCTCAAGCATGAGTTACAGTAACATGATTGAATGTAACCAGTTATTCAGTTCAAGCTGTGATTCTGATACAGTATAGACAATGTGAATTCCCCTGAGCTCAGTGAGGCCATCTCAATGGTCCGTTTAAGTCCAATTCAATTAGACTCACTATGGTTCTTAGACTTTCTTACGTATGTTTGCGGCAGCCCTCAGGGTTGAATGTGAGACTGGTATTCATCTAGGACTTTTAAATTAGGTCTCAGGTGTCATCATTCTAAATGAATTATTACAGTGGTGTGTTCACACTGCCGTAGTTGAAGTTATGTTAGCATCTCCTCGCAACCATTTTAATCCACTGTGGAACGGAACTTGTCATGTATGGCCTCTGCCAGAAAGTGACTTTTTCCTTGAAACCCAGTTTTTAAAATAATTGGTCTACCAAGTAAACACTGCGATATGCATTTTTTAATGAAAAGAAAGGAAAAGACCACCTTAATTTACTTTGGGTTTTCTGTATGTATGTTTGTTGTGCTTTTCAAATGAGCACCATGGAAGGATAGCTCTCTTAATACTGAATTTCTTCAGATTTAAATAGTTTGTGTCTTGGATGCTTCTGTATGGGGTGGGCAGGGTGGGAGGGGCAGGAGTTAGACCTGAAGGAAATTTGTAGAGATTCGTGGATTTTCTTTTTTGCAAAATGTTCTATTGTATGCCTCTATCATTTCTCCTTCTGGAGCCTCAACTAACATTTTCTTCTTTCTTTTCATTTCCCGGGCTTTCTAGGAGCCCCAGTCATGACATCAGCAAGCACGTGGGGATATCTGTCAGCATGTAGCTATTTCAAACACATTAAAAAGTCCATGCTCCTTTCCCCATGCCCTAACTATAGGGTTGCCCTAACTATAGCTTCGAGCACAGTGACAGTGACATCAATGTCATAGTAGAGGGATCAGCCAGCCTAATGGCAAAAGCCCCCTATGCATGTGTCATCAATCACAAATCACATGCTGGGGAGAAAATAAAATAATTACAGGACCTACTTTTCTTTATTCAGGCAATTCAGACAGTGGCAGCATTCCAACTTCCCCAAAACCAACGGTTTGCAATCCTCAGCCTCTCTCTGAAAATGTATGCAAGAGAGGGTGTAAAACAACAGAGCCATGAAATTCAGAACAAAGCAACCACAGGTGAACAGATTAAATGGGGTACTATCGGGTGGTGTATAAATCAGAAATCCAAACTGCAAGCATATTTGAGGTTTGCTATTGTTCCCCAATGAAAGAAAAGCTGAACTGGCAAGTTGATTGACACTTCTATATGCTATCTGTACCATTATACCTGTGACTTTTGTCTATAAAGCATACAAAGAGGTGACACTTTGCAATTAAATGGAAAATTTGATTGCTGTACCCAAACTGGGACGTTCAAGCCCATCAACAATTCAAAAAGCCTGAATTATGCAAAGAGGCTATAATGCTGTATCATCCATACACAAAGCTATGCTGTTGTTTTTCTTAGTCGTTACTAGGAAGTCCTAAGCAAAACTGTTATCACCCTCATAGTTTACCTATTAAATATATGCACAATAGAGCAGGTAGTGAAAACAATATTCTCCCATTGCTGAAATGGTGGGAGGGGCAGAGACGCTGCCTAATTTCAGTGTTGAAAGGTAGTTGCTACTGATTTAAATGAATGCCTGGCTGTTTACGTTTCAGAAATACATTTTTTAAGAAGTCACATACAGTAAGGGTAATATTCACCAATCTAGTCCCTACCTGCTTGGAATTTTGTTATCTCCGATAGGATTTAGATAATTCATTCTAACTCAGGTAGATTCAGGGCCCTTGATATTCCCCCTTTGTGAAAAGCTCTTTCCCCAGATATTTTCAGTTTCCTTGTCATCAGTGTCAGCTCTCAACCTAAATATTGATACAGCCAGGAGACAGAGAAATACTGGGTAGAACAGGGTCGTTCCCAGGCAAAGGCCCCACCCGCAGGCCTGGATACCCACTACCCTAAATGAGAACAGGTATTCCTGTGTTCACTCCCAAAAAGTTGCCTTTTGGCCCTCCGTGCCCCCTATCCTATGCCCATATAAAGCCTGAACCCCAGGCTCCAAAGCAGACCAGCAGGCAAGGAGATGAGACAAGCAGACGGACGGCAGAGCGATGTGGCAGAGAAAGAGAGAGGAGGAGGAACGTCTGAACACCCAGGGGAATTTGGCTGGGGGCAGTTGGAGAGGAGTTTGGCAGCTGGATGGCCAGGCACCAGGGGAATATTATCTTCCCACTCCATTCCCAACTTCTGGTCCCTAGCCATCCTGATGAGAACCACCCACACCACTCAATAAAACTCCTGCATTCATCCTTCAAGTTCGTGTGTGACCCGATTTTTCCAGGATGCTGGACAAGAGCTCGGGATACAGGAAGCTGTCACACTGGCCCTCTACCCTTGCAGAAAGGCACAGGGTCCATTAAGCTGGTTAACCCTCAAGAGATCTGCGGACAGCAAAGCTAAAAGGTCACACTGTAACACACGCCCACTTGAGCTCTTTCACCTGTCCGTCTGCGCACTCCTCTAGGGGGTTTTGAGCAGCAGCAGTCAAATAGGCGAGCCACACCACTGTCCTATGTCCTGCGAGGGGGATCAGGGAACGCTCCTGTTTCAATATCATCCCCAGGGACTCCTCTCCCGAGCACCTCCTAGCCAACACAGCACCTCCTCACGTCACACTCTCATTATCCTGTTTTGTATTCTTTGCAGACTTATTACCTGATACTACCTTGTTTATTTATTTGCTGATGTAGGTATATCTTCCCCCATTAGAATTTGGGCAGAAAATTTGTCTTATTCACCTCTGTGTCCCCAGTGTCTAGACAGTGTGTAATACATAACAGTAAATATTTGTGGAACAAACCAATGACTGAATGAACGAATAAAGCACGCACCCATACACACACACGCCCCAACATACACACACATACACAGACACACACACCCACACACCCACACACATACACACACACCCACACACCCACACACACATATATACACACACACCCACACACACATACACACACACCCCCCCAAACATACACACACATACACAGACACACATACCCACATACACCCACACACATACACCCACACACATACACCCACACCCACACCGCCACACACACCCCCACACACCCCATACACACACATACACACACGTACATACACACACATTAAACATACACACACGTACACACACACATACACACACACACCCAGGCACATACACACATACACACACACCAACACACACACATACATAAACACACACATATACACACACATACACATACACACACATACACACATACACACGGTGATAAGATTTCAAGTCAAATTATTCTGACAAGTTTATCCATGCTCTTCTGACATGAAATGTGTATCTATTCGTCAAAGAAGAATTGGATTGTTGCTACTATCAAAGATCATAATGGAACCTATAAATAATGAGATGTAAAATAAATAACTAATTTAGGATAGTCACTGAAGAAAAGGAACAACGCGGGCTGCTCAGTGATGCAGGACATTGAATTCCTAGGCTGTCATCTTGGTTTCCACAATCTTGGAATCTGGCTGGGTATTCATATGTAGCTAAAGTTCACTGCCCAGTAGACATCATGATGTGAACGAAAAATGAGTCCCAGGAGGATATCTAATCCCAGCATTGTGGACTCCTAGATGTCTCAGAACAGAACGCTGAAAGTGAGGCCAGGCATGATGGCTCATCCCTGTAATCCCAGCACTTTGAAAGGCCAAGGCAGGTGGGTCACTTGAGGCAAGGAGTTTGAGACCACCCTGACCAACATAGTGAAACCCCATCTCCACCAAAGAATACAAAAGTTAGTTGGGCATGGTGGTATTACACCTGTAGTCTCAGCTACTCGGGAGGCTGAGGGTCGCTTAGAACCCGGGAGGCAGAGATTGTAGTGAGCCAAGATTGTACCACTGCTCTCCAGCCTGGGTGACAGAGCAAGACTCAAACAAACAAACAAACAAACAAACACTGATTTTCTTTTATACATGTAAAATAAAATTCACCGTTTTAACTATTTTTTCATGTACTGTTCAGTGACATTAAGTACATTTACATTGTTGTGCAACCATCGCCACCATCTATCTCCAGAACTTTTTTCATCATCCAAGATTGAAACTCTGTGTGCGTCAAATAACTCCCAATATCCTACCTCCTCTTTCCCTGGCAGCCACCACTTTACTTTCCATCTCTATGAATTTGATTACTCTAGGTACCTCACATGTGTGGAATCTAATCATATTTGTCCTTTTGTGACTGGTTTATGTCACTTAGCATAGTGTTTTCAAGGTTCATCCATGTTGTAGCATACAACAGAATTTTCTGCTTTCTCAAAGCCGAATAATGTTTCACTATGTAAATGTAGACCTCATTTTATTTATCCATTCATCTGTTGATGGACACCTGGGTTACTTCCACATTTTGGCTGTTGTGAACAATGCTGCTATGAACATGGGCGTACCAAGAGCTGCTGGAGACCTTGCTTTCAATTATTTTGGTTATATAACCCGAAGTAGAATTGCTGGATCATATGATAATTTTTTGTTTTTTGAGAAACCACCATTAGATTTCCCATAGCAGCGGCATCATTTTACATTCTAGCCAACACTGGTTTCGGATTTCTCCATACCCTCACCAACACTTGTGATTTATTGGGGTTTTTTATTGGCCATCCTAATGGGTATGAAGTGGTATCTCACAATGGTTTTGATTTGCATTTCCTAATGATTATTGATGTTGGGTATCTTTTCATATGCTTATTGGCCATTTATATATCTTCTTTGGAAAAATATTCAAGTCCTTTGTCCATTTTTGAGTGATATTGGGGTTTTGTTGTTCTTGAATTCTAGGAATTCTTTATATATTCTGAATATTAATCACTTTTCAGATATATGATTTATATATTTTCTCCCATTCCAAGAATTGTCTTTCATTCTGCTGCTGGTGTCATTTGGTGCACAACATTTTCCATTTTGCTGTAAAAATGTAAAAAAGCATCTTTTGAATGCACGGCTAAGCTGGTGAGAAAGAAGGGGAAATTCTTAAAGCCGTATATGATGGGAAATCCCAAATCCAAAGAGATAACCAAACTTGAGACCACTGTTTGCCTCGTTGGTACATGTCAGTTCCCAGATATTTAAATCTTGGGGAGGTTATCCACTCACAAGTGGTGAGAAAGGAAATAATACCTGGGGTCCGACAAGTCAGAGGTCATATCATAAAGTCCAGACTGAAAAAGTGGTACCCTTGATGGGTGTGTTTTGGGGGGCTTGTTTGTTTGCTTTTTGGGGGGTTTGGGGGGCGGTTTTGAGAATGAGTTTCACTCTTGTTGCCCAGGCTGGAGTGCAATGGCACGATCTCAGCTCACTGCAACCTTCACCTCCCAGGTTCAAGCAATTCTCCTGCCTCAGCCTCCTGAGTAGCTGGGATTACAGGCGCCCACCACCACACCTGGCTAGTTTTTGTATTTTTAGTAGAGACGGGGTTTCACTATGTTGGTCACAATGGGTATATTTTTTAAAAAGGTTTCTGAGAGGGGGCTGGTGGGAACACTTCCATATCTCAGCCTTGTGTCTGGTTAGAGCATGAAAAAGAAAATTCTCACCCCAATAATTTCTAACCATAAGCTCATTTTCATGCATATTTGGAGCTGCAATTCATTACTGCTGGGACCCAAAAAAATCTAGCTACAAATTTACTTCGAAGAATCTTGGTTGGTGAACTCACAAATCAACTCTGGAAAAACACAGTTTAGACTTCAAAGAACAAATAAAATTGCAAGGAACATGAGTTCATAATCACTAGACACACAAGAAAACAAGCTACCACCAGTGAGAGACAGCAGAAATAGCAGCCATAGAATCAGGCCCACGAACCTGCAGATATTGGAATAGTAAGATGGTGACTAGAAATTAAAGGTGTTGTATGTGTTTAAAGAACATTGTTAATGTTTTCAAAATTACAATGATTAAGATATTATCAAAGATTACCAGAAGATTTCTATAAGATCTAGGTAGAGTTTCCAAAAGGTAGAATTGGAATTGAAAAAAAAAATCGATAGATAAAAGTGCAGCTTAAAAACGGCTGAAGAGAAAATATGGAAATTTGAAAAGCAAGATGAATACATTACCAAGAATGCAGCAGACAGAGTCAACAAGAAGGAAAATACGAAAGAGAGGTTAAAAGACTTTGTATAAAAAATTTTAAGTGTGTATATATATTATTAGATTCACAAACACGTAGATGTATGTAAAATGCATAGACAAAATCTAGATGCAGGAGAGGCCCCTTATAACATTATCCATTTTGCATTGTTTGAAATTGTTTATAGAATAGGCCTGCATTCATTTTATAAATAATATATAGAAAATGCCCCAAAATGCATCTAAAGGATCTGAGGGATGTAAATACATAAGTAAAACAAAAGAGAGTAAGATGAAGGTCATGGGGAAAAAAATTGAGATGTAACATGGTATAGGGAGATCAAAAAAACTCAGTTTGGGGGAAAATGTAAGCAAAGAAATTAGGCGAAATGGAAATGTGAAAAGAAAAACAACTGAGAAACTGGGAAACAGGAACACCAAAAGGTTACATAAATGTTGCTCCTATTTAAGTTTCATGACCAAAAAAAAAAACGGATCTTTTATTTACTGGTTGTTTTGTTTTTTTAATGTCTGCTGGTTTGTTGCCAAAGCTCTAGATTTTTCTGCAGCTAATTAAGACCCTTGTCTGGAGTTGGACCCTGGAGATAAAGGTCGGAACTGCCGGTGGGGCTCTCAGTATTTTTAACTGTTGTTCTTTGAGCTCCTAAAAGCTTAACTCCTCAATTACCAACCTGAAAAATGGTGCTGCTCTTTTCTGAGACAACACCCTCTGTTTAAATCTTTGCCCATTTAACCCTTCATTAACTCATTGAACCTCTATGATTGAATTTACATGTTTATTTCTTGCGGCTTTGGTACCTTCTAGAGATAATGCTGCCTGGGAACATCGTTTCTGTCTCTCCTACGGCTAGTTAACATCAAGACCCTGATCTTCCAAATTGCCACAGCTTTTTCAGGATTAAATGCCCTGCGAGGAAGGTGTTAATCAGAGCAACACCTGAAACAATTGTACTCTAGGTACCGTCTCAAATCTGGAGGTAAAAGCAGCCTGAACATATCCAGTGGCTCCCAGGCATCAAAAAAAGGTTATGAAAACTGAACGAGGAAACTGGCAGGAAAGGACTAGGCAGGAAATGAGGTAATAAGTCACATAAATCCTAACGTCTACCAATGTCTGTGTTTAAGAAGGAAATGAAAGAAAATAAAGGTGCCCCTCTGTACTGTTTAATTTATAGCAGAATATGAAAACATTCTGCAATGCAATTTTCTGGAGATTCAGTTGCACAACTGGTTATTAAATCCTCCAAAAGAAAATGTGAACTAGGCCGGGCGCGGTGGCTCACGCCTGTAATCCCAGCACTTTGGAAGGCCGAGGCGGGCGGATCACAAGGTCAGGAGATCGAGACCATGGTGAAACCCCGTCTCTACTAAAAATAGAAAAAAAAATTAGCCGGGCGCAGTGGCGGGCGCCTGTAGTCCCAGCTACTCGGGAGGCTGAGGCCGGAGAATGGCGTGAACCCGGGAGGCGGAGCTTGCAGTGAGCCGAGATTGCGCCACTGCACTCCAGCCTGGGTGACAGAGCGAGACTCCGTCTCAAAAAAAAAAAAAAAGAAAAAAGAAAATGTGAACTAATTGTATGGCTAATTAACATTTTGGCCTAAAAATATTATAGCCAAGATCACTTTATTCTTAGCTGGTGAAAAATAATCCGATCCCCTAGTGAGGGCCCCTCAAAGCCTGGTTGGGCATATTTACAATTCTCTTATCTTAGTCTCAAAGCTATTTGGCCCTTTTGTTCCAATACAATAGCCCCAATATATCAGACCATCTCTATTTGCATAGAGATACATGGAGTATTCACTTCTTCTCCGCTATGTGAATTTTCATTTTCATGAATGGCTTTACACAAAGGTAGAATAGGCAGCTAGCTAATATTGTGATTACAGGGAGTTTCTCTGAAATCTCTCTCTTTCTTGCTTCTTTTTTTTATTATTATTTGCTTTGTTTTCTTGTTGTTGTTTGAGACAGAATCTTGCTCAGTCACCTAGGCTGGAGTGCAGTGGCAAAATTACAGCTCACTGCAGCCTCAACCTTCCAGGCTCAAGTGATCCTCCCACCTCAGCCTTCCAAGTTGCTGGAACTACAGGCATGTGCCACCACACCCAGCTAGTTTGGGCATTTTTTGTAGAGTCACAGTTTTGTCATGTTCCCCAGGCTGGTCTTGAATGGGCTTAACAAGCAGTCTGCCCACCTTGGCCTCCCAAAATTCTGGGAATTACCGGTGAGAGTCACTGCACCCAGCCTTCCCGAAATCTCTTTAAAACCCTTCTGCATCCAGGTTCCAAAACGCATGAAACACCACCACAGAAAAGACATATTGCTTAAAACAGAATTTTGAGTTAAGAAATTTCCTTTTCTTCAGGTCTCCTTTAAAACAAAAACTCTTCCAGAAGGAATGACATATAAGTCATTAGCACTACAGCTTGAATTAATGCATCAGGGATGCCAATTGCCTGAGACCAAGGAAGAAAACCCATCACCACCCTGTGCTCCAATACAGTATGAGGTGCTCGGGCCAGATCCAAGTGCCTTCATCAGGATCAGGGCTTTAGGTGAGAGCGGGCTGGAAGGATCTCCTAGAGTGGACTCTGCCATATCACCCACCACACACGTCCCTCCTCCACTTCCTACTGCACCCTCATCCCCTCGCCCATCAAAACCGGCATGCCATGAAGTGTAGCCAAAAAATCTCAAGAATGTTTCCAGCAATAACATTTGATGGTGTCTGTGCTCCTAGAATATGATTCCAGGTTTCCTAACCTGCTATAGTAATGAACTTTTTTGGTTATCTAAGGAAAGCTATGAACCGTATACCACTTAGGGTAACTTCAGTTGCTGTGAGAAACCCACCCAAATTGTACAGTGGCTCAAATAGGATGGCTCAAATGTACACTTCTCACTCATGTAAAGTCCAAAATGAATGCTTCTGCTCAGCTGGTGGCTCTCCTCTAAGTGGCAATTCAGAAACCCCGGCTCTTTCCCATCTATAACTTTGCCAGCTTTAACACTGCCAAGGTCACCCCACTCTTAGGCAGTGACCCAGCAGAAGGAGAATGGGGATCTGGAGGTAGAGTAAAGGCCAGGCCTAGAAGTGGCATACAAAGCCACTCTGGTCTCTTCCATGTATGTTGCAGTTTGGGTACATGAAGTTAAAATTTGCCCACATTAGATCCTTCCTTTTCTGAATAGCAATGGCCTGGAAGACCTGAGCACCTGGTGCATCTGGAGCACAGAAATGGGGCAAAGGATTCAGAAATGGGAGAGGAGGAGGGGCAGAACCACACTCTACCGCTCAGGATTTTACTTGGGGTCAATTTTCCTTACATCAGGTCACAGGATAAATAATGGATCCCCTATCCGTTTCCAAAGGAGATGTCAGTCCATGTGTGTATGCATGTGTGCATACATACACATATCTTATTGGATGTTCTCAGATTTATGTACATATAATATGCATATTGGTCATGCATATTCGTTATATATCATTCATGCATATTAATCATGTATATATTATACATATTTTGTGATATTTATATAGTTGATCATACATGTTATATATAAGTATAAAGATTTACACATCTGATAAATAGATATGTATCTGATTTATATCTCATGCTTTACATCTTATGCATAAACAATTGTATTTGGTAATGACCATGATGATTCCTCTTTCATGAACTTGTTCTCTACCTGCTTTAGGAGGTATCTAGAGGGACAAACGCCATACATCCAAACTTATCACAGTAAATAATGTATCAGAAAACATTTAGTATAGTAAATTGACAAGAGTCATGGAAAATGTTGTTAACGTGACAGTTCTACTTAGAACGTTCTGTTTATGTGTATAATTTTTTAAAAGAACATTTTGACAAATACACAGGATTATGTCCAAATTACTGGTGTGTCTGCATTCTCAAGCTGTTATTCAAACAATGGAAGTCAAGTTTTAATGAGATTTTCAGGATCTGCTGAAATGCTTCTCTGCATTAAACGTGAATACAGAATAAAATAATGTTTAAGCAGAATACAAAAATAACTATTGTGACATTCATTTTAACAGGAATTTTTTTGAAGAAGAAAAAAAGAAACCAGAAACAACTGAGCAAAAATTCCGCCTACTCTGCCCTTGTGTAACTTCTCAAACTCTCTCATTATTTTCCTCTGCCACTTCTTTCCCAAAAGAGAGTGAGTCCAAAACACCTTCTTCAGAAGTTTTAGGGCCTTTACAAGTTGATTAGATAGTTGTAACCCTCAAAGGGAAAACGTTGGGCAATAACCTTATGAATCGGCCCCCTGGTCCACCACTCACTGTCCACCAGAGTGAACTACACAGGCCACCTGTCTCCAGAAGAGAACACTTGCCTTCTATTTGTCATCACAGGTGAGAGGAAAATAAGAATATGTGCTTTTGAAAAGTAGCCATCCCAGATCTTTCAAGGTGCAAGTGTATATGTGTCTACGTGTTATAAGTCCAACTAAAAAACATTTCCCTTCTTACAAAATAACAATAGTTGTGTTGTCTTAGTCCGTTTCGAGTTGCTATAACAGAATACTTGAAACTGGGTCGTTTATAAAGAGATTTATATGGCTCACAATTCTGCAGGCTGGAAAGTTCAAGATTAGGCAACTGCATCTGGTGAGGGCCTCAGGCTGCTTCAGCTCATGGTGGGAAACAGATGGGGAGCAGGTATGTGCCAAGAGATCACATGGCAAGAGAGAAAAACGCTGGGTGGAGGTGCTGGGCTCTTTTTAACAACCAGCTCTCCCAGAGCTCATAGAGCAAGAACCCTCAAGGGAAGGCATTAACCCACTCGTAAGGGCTCTGCCTCATGAACCAAACACCTCCCAATATTGCCATATTGGTGATCAGATTTTAACAAGAGGTTTGGAGGGGACAAGCATCCAAATCTTAGCAAATGTAGACATATTACTTCTTCAAGTACATTACTCAAACATTTTAGCTTTTTTTTTTTTTTTTCCAGAACTCTTTTTATCATGTGCACCTTCTTTCATATGAAACAGAAGAACCTAAACAAGTTGCTTATTGGGTTCTGGGTGCAGTGCCTCATGCCTGTAATGCCCAAAAATAACTATTGTGACATTCATTTTAACAGGCGGGCAGATCACTTGAGGTCAGGAGTTTGAGACCAGCCTGGCCAACATGGCAAAACCCCATCTCCCCTAACAATATAAAAATTAGCCAGGCGTCGTGGTGTGCGCCTGTAAGTCCCAGCTACTCAGGAGGCCAAGGCATGAGAATCACTTGACCCTGGAAGACAGAGGTTGCACTGAGCTGAGATCACACCATTGCACTACAGCCTGGGTGACAGGGCAAGACTGTGTCTCAAAACAAACAAACAAACAAACAACTTGCTTATTAGATATTATAAACACTATTAAGGTGATCTTTCTTCTATTTTAAATTCTCTATTCATTCAAAAATGAATCTTGAAATTCCCAGTGTGGGGTCTTAGCTAATACTTGTAGAATATCAGGTCAGGTGCTTTGGGTTGTGTTTGTTTGTTTGTTTGTTTGTTTGTTTAAGTAATAATGCCTTGCTTCATTTCACACCTTTAACCTTGACATAAATATATCTCTCAATGAGATACTTTATAGATGAGAATTTAACGAAACTTTTTTTAAACATTGTGTAATTACTTAGTTGGGAGTGGTGGTTTATACCTGTAATCCCAACACTTTGGGAGGCTGAGGCGGGCAGATCACTTGAGTCCAGAAGTTCGAGACCAGCCTGGCCAGCATGGCAAAACCCCATCTCTACTAAAATAATTAGCCAAGTGTGGTTGCACACACCTGTAATTCCAGCTACTATGAGACTCACTTGAACCCAGGAGGCAGAGGCTGCAGTCAGCTGAGATCACACCACCGCATTGCAGCCTCAGTAACAGAGCAAGACTCTGTCTCAAAAAAAATAAAAATAAAAAATAAAATATCTTGTAGTTATTTAAATATTTTTACGTTATGATTGTATAAAATTCATAATAAAGAAAATTTTGAAGAAATATTTTACAATAGATAATTTCACATAAAAGTAATTCTCTCCCATTTTATGAATTTTTACTTAATGACTTTCATTTTGCCGAGCTTCCATAGAAGTAAAGCCACAGGCATTGATATTTAGTAAGCAGAAGTGTTTTATTGGTCAATTTCTGCACCAACATGTGATTTCTCTATGCTATTGTAGTAAGTGTTGGCTATAACTCACTCTGCGTCTAAATAGGCAAGCTACCATGGAGGGGTACAGTAATGGGGCCATGGGGTGCCCAGTCATTTGGTCAAACATTATTCTGGGCATGTCTGTGGTGGTGTCTCTGGATGAGATTGACATTTGAATCAGTTGGCCAAGCAAAGCAGATGGCGCTCTCCAATATAGTGGGCCTCATTCAATCCACTGAGGCCTGAATAGAACAAAAAGGTGGAGTAAGAGAACTCACTGTCTCTGCCTGACTGTCTTTGGGCTGAGACATTGGTCTGCTCCTGGCTTCAGACTGGGCCTCTGAAACTGACACCATCAGTTCTCCTGGGTCTCCAGCTTGCTGATTGCAAATCTTGGGTCTCTTCAACCTTCATAACCAAATAACCCAATTCCTTAAAGTAAATTTCTTTATATATATATTATATATGTGTATATATACACATAAATATACACACACAGGATGGATATACATATATACATACACACATATAGGATATATAATATATATCTATATATACATTATATATCAAAATACATATATAGGCTATATATATATTCTGTCTATATATATACACACACACACATATATATCATAGAGAAGTAGAACCCAATATAATACAAATACACACACACACACACACACACACATCCTATTGAGTTCTATTTCTCTGGAGAACCTTTTCTAATACAAGTATCTTTGTCATTTTTTGCGTCCTCCAAATATCAGCTGGGTGAGTTCATCTTTCCCTTAACCTCTAGGTTAAGGTGATTCAAACCTACATTTTATGGATTGAGGAGGTACAAAGCTGACCTCAAGTGTTGAGTGAAATTGATAAACCTGGGGCAAGGAGGGTTTTCTGTATATCGGTCAGCAAGAGCTTCTCCTGATGGAGAACAGCTCATGGTTCTCCCCAGGTCTTGCTTAGGCCACCCTGCTTGTATTATAATACTCTTGTGGTGGGGACACTGTACCTTCATTTCTTCAAAACTCCACCTATATATATAAGGCACTGGTATTCATGTGGAGAGCTGAAGGAAGGGGTCTTTACACCTGTAGACTTCCTTATTCTCATAAGTTTTTGACCTGCCCCCACTGGGAATTTCCCTTGTCCCCTCAAGACACGGTGTTATAAACCTCTCCTGTATCTCCTCGTTTTCTCTCCTCTCTCCCCGATCCCGATTGTCCCCCTTATGCTTCCTCCATCCCAGATCGATTTTGGAAACCCCACCTTTCTTAATCTCTTTGTCATACAGCGAAATGATTCAGCTCCCTCTTTAGCCACTTCACCTCCATTCAGCTTTGTGTATCAGACATGTCTCCATGCCCATAAAAGGGCCTTTCACAAAATAAAATCCATCCTCCTCAACAAGTCCTGTGGACTGTACCCAGCAGGCAAGTATTCCCTCTTCACTGTATACTTGTTGGGAGCTCAAAATCTTTTTCTCATTATCATTTTTTTGATGGGATCCTTCTGGTGCGTATCATTAGAGCATGGATCATTTCAATGGCTTTTTGTTGTAAAACTGACATGTTTCTGCAACTGTCTAAGGAACCTGCACTGAAGGCCTTTGTCTCTGTGCAGATGGTATTCTACATTGCGGTAAGCAAACAGGTTGGCTGAAACAATATGATGCTAACCTTTGCTAAGTGAAAAGAGGGATTCCATTTGTGAGTTCATGTCAGATAAGCTTGTACACTGTAGGTACCAATAATGCTGGTTAAATGAATAGTTGTAAAAATATGCTGCTGGTAAATAAATTCTGAAGTCTTGGCTGCAATTATCATTTTAGATGGGGTAGATAAATATGATAGCTCAACATCCAACATTTGTCAAGGAAGATTTATCCTGAGGGACAATGTTGGCAGTATGCAATCTAAATAGCACCACTACAATAATTAGTTGAGTAAAAGAAAGTTGATTCTGCCTATTGTTTTAATCTACATAGTATACACTCATATAAAGTTTAAACTGGTTTAAACGTTGAAGCAATTTACATAAAAGCCTTACAAGAACAACAGGAAGTACATTCAGATGGAAAAGGTATAGTCAGCTGGAAATATGAATGTGCTTGGGGCAATTGTCTTTCTGGCAATCTTCATTGTATTGCTCTGAACATAGACATTTATACGGTGAAGGAACATGAAAGTTACATTTGTTCAAAGCACCTTTCAGGGGTGTTGTTACATAATAGCTGCACATTTTGCAATGGCTCAAGAAACTGCATATGACGCCATATTTATGCAACCACCACTATATCATAGTCCAAATTCCCCAGTTTTGCAACAAAAGAATCCAGCAACTTTTAAAAAATTAATTAGATGTGTCTTTCCACTACATTTGCATCCATAGAAATTTGAGTAGCTCTACCTGGTAATGTGACACCTGTGGCCGTATTTCTGCTGTTGCATCCACCACATCTATTAGGGTTGTCTATTGGTGTATCTCGGCCACTTAACTGTCAGCTTTCTGAAACAGAACGGGTCTCCCTCCATGTATCGTGCTTGACAAAGAAAGGGTTTTTGAATATGCTTATTCTGGGAGTGAATGCTGTGATCTGATTATTTGCTCTTTGGGGCCTGTCTGAAATGTACAGTCACAATATCAAGTTCCTTCTGCCCTTTCTTGAGTCAATTTATCCAACTCCATAATAGCGGCGAGCCTTTTTGGAGTGTGTGTGCTCCGTGGCCTGAATGTATTCTCATTCAATCCTCAGCACGGTCCCTCAGGGTTGATACTATGATCAGCATTGTCTTCGTTCTGCAAAAGGAAAAACTGAAGTTTAAGGAAGCTAAGTGATTTGCCTGGAGTCACACAGCTAGAAGGAGGCCCAGCCAAGAGTTAAGTCTACATCTGTTGGATTCCAGAGCTAACATCTGATCTTCGTCATTTCACTAAAATTCTGAACCAGAAATGAGCCAAAGAAAAAGCCAAGTGCCCGTTAGTAATGGATAAAAAGCATCTTGTCTCCAAGGGCCTTGGGGCCTTATAAAAATGCAGGGAGTCCTTCACCTCTTCCATCTTCCCTGACTCCAGATGGGGCTCTGAGCTCTCTTGCTTGGGTTTCCAAGTGAGGGAATGAGCAGAGAAGGAGACGTATTCCCGCCCCAGTCTAAAAGAACAGAAGTGGGCGTGACAGCTAAACAGGTCATGCTTTCCTCTGGCTTTAAAGTGCCATCTTTCGACTGGGCGCCGTGGCTCACATCTATAGTCCCAGCACTTTGGGAGGCCGAGGTGGACAGATCACCTGAGGTCAGCAGTTCAAGACCAGTCTGGCCAGCATGGTAAAGCCCCATCTCTACTAAAAATACAAAAATTAGCCGGTGCGGTGGCAAGCGCCTGTAGTCCCAGATACTCTGCAGGCTGAGGCGGAAAAATCACTTGAACCCAGGAGGCAAAGGTTGCAGTGAGCCGAGATCACGCCACTGCAGTTCAGCCTGGACAACAGAGGGATACTCCATCGAAAAAAAAAAAATTTTTTTTTTAAATGCCATCTTTCTGTAGCAGTGGTCCTATAGTTACAGACCAGACTCCAGTACAAAACCAAGATTCGATTATGAGATTTCCACCTTCTCCACAGCCCTGGGGGAGAGAACCATATTAATTAAATGTCACCGCTGCTGAATTCCATGAGCTCCTTCGATGCTTACTTACCAGCAGCATCTACATGAAGAGGACAGGGTCCGTATCCAGCCAGAGTAAGCAACCATTCCGTTATATAATCTCGGGGAGGCCAAAAGGCCCAGGGCCTCCCCAGAGGCCCCATTTAGGCTGCTCTAGGAACTGAACCTTCCAGAGTTGCTCCTTCTCACGCCCTCTGGGCTGGGCCAAGCCCCTTCCTCTGAACTCCCACAACATCCTCCACTAATGAGTATATAACATCACACAGCAGCCATGAAGGAAAAGCAACCGTGTGAGTTGAAGAAAGGCCTCCCTATCCCTTCCAGTTCTATTCCAGCACTCCCGAGGCAGAACGTGCTGCGTGGTGAATCTGTGAGCTTGGTCTCCAGGGATACTTAGAAGCAGGCAACCATTCATCTGGGTCCTATGGGGACAGGGGATTAAGGAGCTTCCTGCATTGGGCAGAATGTTGGAAGAGGTGACCTCTAAACTGTGACTCTTCAGTTCCATGAGTGCCGTGCTGAATCTTTGTGCGACACAGACTCTTGGCAATCTAGACTTCCAGACAAAGGGAAAAATGATGGCTTTCACTCAGGTTTGCTAAGGATGATTTGCAAGTGCCCAAGCATCCCTTTGTCACCTAAATCAGATCATTAACCATGGTTACTCCTTGGTAAGATGAATTTGATTTCTTTGTTGAGTTGCTTATTTATAATCCCGTCTTGTTTCGCAGAAGCTCTGGGGTGACTATAATGCAAATTGGACAAAGCAAGAGTGCTAAAAATGCACAGACAGACCTTCAAATGCTCCTAAATCCTAGCGCCCAGCAGCCGTCCACAGTATTTATATGGAGTAATGGTGACATCCAGTGGTCAATTAAGTTACACCTGGATGAGGTTTGTGATTTTTTTTTCCCCAACCTAGAAATAATTATACCAGAAAAATTATTTTTTGAACAACTCAGTTTTGGGCTCCTCTGAACATCAAGAAAAGCCTAAATGTTGTGTCTTCAAATGCAGATAACACTGGCCTCTGCCTTTCAGCTTGTAGCATTCATGTCTGCAGACGGGCTTCGCTCAAGCGTAGAAAAAAGAGCTCTCTACTGCCTCATCTATAAAATGGAGCAGGTAATAAACTACCTGCCAAATTGGAGTCAGCAATGAGTTGCCACGGGAAGCACAGTGTGTGAGGATGGCCATAAATGTGTACAGGAGGAAAATGAGAGAGACGGTGTTCCATAGTCAAACCAGGAACAAAGAACAGAAAGCTGAAAGAATGAGCCCAGATGAAGGCGCTCAGACAGAGAACTGTATTAGGGTAAGGCCCTGGGCTTATTTGCTTTTTTTCCCCTGGCACTTAGCACAATGTCAGCACATAGCAAGGGCTCGGATATTTTTGACTCTTTCAATGAATGAATGAATGCATGCATTGAGGATTTCCTAGGCATTATACCCCCAAAGGATCTGCCAGTTAAGGATTTGGTGCGTCTGTCCAGCCTAGTTTGGATCTGGAGGTGGCACCTTGAGGTCACATCTGGAGACCAGCAAGTAGGAGAAAGTCTCTGAATGATCTAAATGTCTCAGAATAAAGTAGGCTGGAACAGCACAAGGTAATTGTGTGGGTTAAGCAGTGTTAGGAGCTAAATTGGTATAAATCCCATCTCTGTGTAGTTTGTACACTGAAAATCTACATGTTGAGTTACATAATTTGCCAACTGAGTTTGTGGTGTTTGTAGCTGACCCACTAAGCAGTGGCCTGGGAGAATGGAACAGGAGCTTGTGACAAGCCACAGTCCCTAAGCTCATAGTTTGACAGCCAGAATTATCAGAGGCTGATCTAAACGGCCTTTTGCCCAATGCCCTAGGTGGTTTTGCATAAGCTGTAACTTAGATCATTTATCTCATTTTAAATAGAATATTCATAACTGACCCCTAAAATGACATTAAAGAAAAATAGTATTCAATATAAATATTTTCTTTAATATCATTTTGGGGGTCAGTTACCTAGAAATATATATTTATTGTTTACAGGCTCTTGCTACTAAATATGTTGATTATATTGATACAGTGCTAGCAAACAAAGCAAAATACTTAAAGGTATTGTCTAAATAATCTTACACCACTGTCCTCGAGATCCACCTTGGGGAAAAAAGGTTAAAAGACTCTTTAAACCACATCAAATGACATTTTTATATAACCTGTAAAAAATGGACAAAATGATCATTTCCAATTCATCGTCCTATAACCTTGCAAAAAACGCAATAAAACACTATATTCTTGGCAAAAGCAATATGTCTGAATTTCAATTACACAAAAACACAGAGAAATCCAAGTCAATTTCTTCTTAAAGCTATAATTAATATGAAAGAGCAGAAAGTCTTATAACAACAGAAATACATTTGTATTAAGAAGATAATTCTTGGCCATTACCAGAAAATTGTTAATTCTTGAAAGAGCACATATATATAAATAGTTAGTACAATTATTATACTTTTCTCCCTACATGAAATATGATAATGTCAATGTTACAGCCAATAATAAATGAAAGAGTATGAATGTGAATTTATTTAATGGTTTTACTGCATCTTCAGTGCAGATGGGCTGCAGTCTAGATTAGAATAAAGATTTGTAAGAGTCGAGAATTGCTGAAATGATTGATTAGGAGTACAATACAATCTTCCTGCCCTATGGGTTCTCCTATTAGCAAAGTGTCATTTGCCCTCTGATATGTTACATAATCCCCACAACTTCCCAAGTTCAGCATCCTTGAACCAAGTGAGTCCTCGGTTCTCACAAGTAATTCCTTTCAAGGTCCAAAAGCCCAAGTATCAGAGAAAAGAGAAATGTATAATCTGAGACAAAAGAAAGGGGCCATCTGCATGCTTAGTTATAGATGCCAGCCACACCCTGTTATTTGATTCCATTTCATTCCTTATATGACACATAAAATGCACTATCCAGAATATAACTGATTTGGATGCAAGTCCACTAAAATGAATTTTCTCTGAGGTTTTTTTTTTTTGAGGATTTCAAGACAACTTTTAGAATAATTAGACACACGATATCTTTTTGCAGCTAAAACCTCTGCATTGGTTTCTCATTGTCACATAGATTCCACTTGCCTTATATGTCATATAGATTCTATTTGCCATATATGGCACAGGCCATAGTGCTCTGGCCACAATATACTTCTCTCCTGCCATTCCCTCATGCAACCTATCTACCCCACACCTCCACCAAAGAACACCCAGCATCCCAAACAAGTAAAAAATAAGATAAGGGACTCATTCACCTACATTTCCCAGATATCATCATTCATTTAGCAAACATCTATTTAACACCTTCTATGTGATTGGCTGTGAGTATAAAACAATGAAGAAAACATTGTTCCTATCCAAAAAACTCATAATCTGATAAACTTCTGTCAAATGTCACAGGGATATGTCTTCTTGTTATGAAGGAAACAGGACACACACTATCTTTCCAATCACCAAGGAGAAAGAGCCTGAGACCTAACAGAACAGCACTGGTAATATGGTAGCCAAAACTTTCTACTAGAGGAGCAGCTTTCTTTGCTGGGCACCATGGCTCATGCTTGTAATCTCAGAGCTTTGTGAGACCAAGGCAGAAGAACCCAGGAGTTGAGCCCAGGAGTTCAAGACCAGCCTGGGCAACATAGTGAGACCCTGTCACTATAAAAATTTTTTTTAAATTAGCCAGACACAGTGGCACACACCTGCATCACACACACCTGTGTACACACAGCAGCACATGCCAGCTACTTGGGAGGCTGAGGCGGGAGGATCGCTTGACTGAAACCCTGTCTCTAAAAAGAAAAAAGAAGGGAAAACAAGAGAAGCTGCTTCCAATTATCAATCGCATCCAAACATGGGCCAACCCACACCATTTACCCACAAAAGAATGAAGGATTGGAGAGAGAACTGGCCTTCGAAGTGCAGAGTGAAATGCAAGGGAGAATCTGGTGTCCGGCAGATCTTTCAAGGTCACCAGATTCTTGATAATGCCAGAAACAAGGCCTACCACGTGACCATGATGAGAAAGATGGCCAGGCCCTGGGATGGCCCTGGTGTGAGCAGAGTAAGCAGAGGTGAAACCTTGCAACCCAAAAGGCTGGCAGAAGAAAGTGATGATTTAAGCTCACCAAGAGAGTATTCAGGTCTTGGGGTAACTGAGGTATGAAGAAACACCAGCACTTTGGTAGCAGGAAGGGCCTGGGATTTCTGCTTTCTTGCAAAAAGCAGCCACAAGAATTTGCAGATCACATAGATTAGTGGAACAAGACTACGTTGACCACTTCTTCAATGGATATAGGGAAGGGATGACCAGGCTATGAAAGACTTGGAACCCAGCTCTCTTGGAAGGTGAGAGAAGAGAGGTCCCCAATGAATGACATCATAGCATCTCTCATTATCTCAAAGCTACCATTTATGGAGCCCTTACTAATCCCCATGACCACCCATGCAGTATTATGATCTCTCATTCTATTATGAAGAGACTCAGGCTCAGATAGACTAAGTAACTTTCTCAATATCCACACAATTAGCCATGTGTTGGAGTCACAATTCTAAAAGCAGTACATCTAATCACTATGCTGTCGTGCCTCCCTGTTTGAGTTGCTTAATTGGCCCCAGGTCTCATGGGAATGGGAGCTCTGTTGCACATCACGAGGATAAAGGCAAATGCAGTTAAGCTGCTCTCCACGTAAGATGCCAAGCAACACTGGTCATCCCAGAGATTTCCAGGCTGACTTCACACCAGCTTAGCCTTTAAAACTAAACTAAGCTAGCAAGTGCTAGGATCAAAAAATAAATAGCTAAAAAGTATCAACACTGATCAAAGAATAAAGTGAACAGTCACATACATTCATATCTAGTTTATACCACAGAGCAGTCATTGCTAAATAGAAATAACTCTTCTTGAAACCAAAATGCAGGATCAAAATAAATGAAAAACAAAACAGCTATTCT
This sequence comes from Macaca thibetana thibetana, assembly GCF_024542745.1. Lineage (NCBI taxonomy): Eukaryota > Metazoa > Chordata > Mammalia > Primates > Cercopithecidae > Macaca > Macaca thibetana. The sequence continues at coordinate 56,059,665 of NC_065595.1, forward strand.
ATTCTGGAAGTCAGTTATACAAGTTGATTACATATGAAGGGGACTCATTTCTCTATAAGTATGACTAGAAGGCGTTGGTGTTATTTTAAGTCTTTGCCATGCTACATAGAGATTGTTTATGCAGCAAGTAGTTGCCACAGCGGCAGGGGCTGGAGAAGAAATGTGTGTGCCTCAGCAGAGGCAAAGGAGTGTAGGGACCTGTCAACTGAAACTTGGTGTGCTGAATAAAATATTTACAGCACTATTTTATGGAGTGATCCACCTCCAAGGCATCAACTGCTTTATGCAGTATCGCATCACACTAAAAATGTTCCCTTCTGGGTCTACATATAGATGAAGTTGAAATATGTTCTTATGAATATTGGCATGATTGGAACAGATATTTGTAACTATACCTAAAATGTAGTCTCGGGGGCATAGGATTAAGAGGCTGCAAATTGAAATTTTGGATATGTCTATTTCATATTGGGAAAAGGACCTCTGTATGTTTTTTTTAATTTCTTTCATGCCATTAGAAGGATGTGTATGTTCTGCAGTTTTAAGGTAATATTTTTGCTTTGCTGTTTAGTGATCTAGTGAAAAGACTGCACAGCTGAAAATTTGTCCCTGTGGTGCATCTAGAATGTTAATAACCCAGTTATCATATGACTTGCATTTGTTTAGAAAAATGAGACAGATCTCTTTTTTATCCATTTAGTTTAGTAAATGCTATATGTTTAAATATATATAAATCTTCCACCAGACCTAAGTTTCTCAGCCTTTGCACTATTGATCTATTAGGCTAAGTAAATCTTTGTTGTGGCGCAACTGTCCTGTGCGTTGCAGGGTTTTTAGCATCATCCCTGGTCTCTACTCACTAGATACCATCCCCCCAATGTGACAACCAAAAATATCTGCAGACATTGCCAAATGTCCTCTGGGAGCAAAATCACCCCAGCTGAAAACAATGCCCTACATATTCCATCAAGATCGAGCCCCGATATTCCTCAACTGTGGCAAAGAGCCATTGTCTTTACTGGAGGTCAGGGTGTCTCTGGATGAGCTCTCCTTATCTACGCATCTCAAATGCGCTACCTGGAGGTCTGGCTCTCACAGGGCTGAGAATAATGACCAGAGCCAGGTGTACACAAAGAGAATTTTCTCCTCTAATATTTAAGTACAGCTTTATTTTTGTTTTGCAATTAACCTCTGCTCCACAGCCTTTAGTACATCTACTAGTGTTGTCAAGGAGACAACCTCCAACTAGTAGATAACAGGTAGGCCAAGATAATTGGCCCTTGGTTCCTTTCTGCTGCTCCTGCACACACAGTGGACCTTGCTGCCTCCATAAATCAGGACTGGCTGCATGATTATTGTATCCAAATAAGAAACTCACAAATTCTAGTCTCCTTTCCTTACCTGGTTTAGAACTAAAGAGACACATTTAATTTGCTTCACCAGATCAAATAAAGAGGAAGTCTGGCAATAGCGATAAACCCCAGAGATCAGCTAAATTATGTCCCAACTTGACATTTATATGAGCACACGCCTCTCAATCTCCAGAGGTGATTAGATTAAGGTTATTTTAGCTTGCACTTCATGCACGCACATCCCTAAAGACTCAGGGAAAGGGGTGGATGGTGACTAATACCATCAGTGATTTTATTCAAATGTTTTGTATTGCCAATATGCTGCCTAAAATGTTACTTAGGATGGAGAGCTACATTTCTACAGAGTGCACGCAAAGCCTTTTACATTTCAGCATTAAGGTTTTCACAAAACCTGCTCTCTCTCAGAGCCTGAGCAAACCCTTCTGCTGTTGGGACACATGATCATTGTTTGCTATCTGGGCAGATCCCACATGGCATCCTCTATCCCCAGAGACATAAATCATTTTGCTCAGAGATTTTGACTTAGTTCATTAACTCCAGAACCCTCAGGAGAAGGCTGAGACAGTGCACTGGAATGCAGATCGAACTACACTGTCTCCTGTGTGCATGGGAAGGTGGTAAGAAGCATTCCTTTGCCTCTAATCTGTGTCAAAAAACAAAAACCAAGAGAAATATAACTTGTGCTTCATGAAAATCAAAATTAGAGCTGAAATGCCCAGTCACCAACAGCAAGCCAAAACCAGCCTCTCTGTCCTGGCATGAGTCAAATCCAACTGATCACATCCAGGGTTGTTGCATTTATCCTGCCTCAATTTGTTCTTGAACAGAGAATAGCCCATGATCTTAAGAATTTCAGATTTCAGACCCGATGGTTTGAGGAATAGATATATAATACATCTCAAAATGTACTATCGATTGGCATGGAAAAATAGTAAATTATTATTGTTTTGGGCTTTTTTGTTTTGTTTTTTTTTTTGTTTGTTTTGAGATGGAGACTCACTCTGTCTCCTAGACCGGAGTGCAGTGGTATCATCTTGGCTCACTGCAACCTCTGCCTCCCAGGTTCAATTAATTCTCTTACCTCAGCCTCCCAAGCAGCTGGGACTACAGCCACGTACCACCACACCCAGCTAATTTTTGTACTCTTAGTAGAGACTGGGTTTTGTCATGTTGACCAGGCTGGTCTCAAACTCCTGACCTCAGGTGATCCACCTGCTTCAGCCTCCCAAAGTGCTGGGATAACAGGCATGAGCCACCTCACCCGGACAAATTATGATTTTTTTTAAAATAAATAACTTCCTCCAATCCAAAAGACATGTTTCAGCCTTGGTTAAAAAAATATATGGGTAGCAATTTAGTGTTATGAATTTTAGAATTACTTTATCTGTAGCTTGTAAAATAAAATTTCAACCCTTTTTAGTTGTAGATATGTATATTGTTTCTCTTACTTCCCTGAATTCTCCTTTGCTCTTTATGTAATATTTAATCTATTCATAATATGGCCATTCATCCTCTATTTAGCAGACCTGTTCCAAATATTCTATCTTGTTGCTATTGTGGTAGACGACCCTATCTCAGAATATGTGTTCCAATTTTAAGGTCCAAAAATACCTACAAGTGCCTGTAAGAACAAAACACAAAATACTTCGGAAAAAGACATCCCTCATCGTACCTAAACTCCCAATATCCTATTACACAGAACTGTCAGGTGCAAGGGAAACTCCATAATTCATTTTCCTCCTTTGTCTATATTTACCCTCACTTCAATCCACATAGGATTTCAGGCAACTTACAAAAGTATATACATCACAAAAGAATAAAGTAGTTGAAGGAATCAGGGCAAAGGCAAATGAGAATAGAAAGTTAGTAAAAACCAGAGGTAAGATCAGAATGCAGACAGTCATAGCATGGGGCCCCATCCAGGTACAAGAAGTGATCCTGGAGTGTTCCTTTAAGCTGCCTAATGGCCAAAGAGACGACAGAAAGACCATCGTTATGAGACTGAAAGCAAACTGTTGAAGAGCAGCCTGGTTGGATGTCAAGACCTGAGAGTCATCTCTCTGGTGGTGCCTCCTAAGGAAGGACCTCAACAGCATCTGAATTCATTTTGTTCATCTTCCTAACCTTTACCAAGGGAACGCCTAAGCCCTCCCAAGTAAGACATGGATGGTTTTCATTGTTAAAAATAATCACTAGGGAGGAAAAATTGGAGACACTATCCAGTGACTCATAGAGCTGCAAACGTTTCTCCTTCTTACTCCTTGTGTCTTATGGTTTTATTATACGCTTTTTGGTCCCCTTTCTGTAGCATGCTTGCTAACTCTCCCATCATATAGATAAAGGTCTAGCCACCCTAAAAACCCATTCTTTGAAAGTTGTGTATAACCTTAGAGCATCAGCCCCAAGACTGAAGAAGCCTTCACATGAATGAGGACCTGCAGTGCCCTAAAAACACGTTTTGCTCTAAAATACACCCTGCCAATGTGCAAAGTCTAGATTGTTTTGCTCTTAGCTTCCTATAGTACTTAAGTCTTACCTAGAATAATTCACCCTTAGTGAAACCTTTTTTTGAGGGGAGGGGACATATGGAAAAAAGCAGGCAACTCAGAGTAATAATGAATATTACATGCTCTTATAAAGAATGTCTTCAAAGGAGGGGAGCCTTGCCAGCATTACTGAGTAATGATCTTTGAACACAGCATTAAAGTCAAAGCATGAAGGAAGGCAGATAAAATATTTAATGACATCTAATATTCCCAGCTCTTGCAAAAAGCCAAGAACTGGTCACAGTTTATCAGTAGCTGCACATTTTAATATCATTAGACAACAATTTTTTCCAATCAGAGTAATAAAGTTACCAAAATCACGGGGTGGTAGAAAGGAAGGGAAATAAAGCAGGTTATAAACTGCTCGGAAATCCTGTCTTTTCCAATTGACTTTTAATATGAATGTGGAAACTGGGCTCAACAATCAGTTGGCTCACTTGGTTCACAGATCGGCCAGAGCCTCAATAAATATTGAGGATGTTTCTACGAAACAATCTTTGACTAGTCATGTTCAGGACAAGTCTTTTAAAACCCCCCTCACCTCCTGGGACACAAGTGTGGTCAGAAGTCCTTTTTGGCTCTAGTGTGTCATTGACCTCAAATCTTCCAATCCTGTCAATATGAATCAGTTAAAGGAGAGTTACATATCTGGAATTTTGCACCAGGCAAATAGGTGCTTCAAGAGGATGGGGTGGAGGTAGATAAGTATGTAGGTAGGTCGATAAGGCAAGGAGATCTGTTCTGTCACCAGAAGAAAACCAGGCAGGAACAGTGGACAAACAGAAACCAGTCTATGGAAGGACAATTTACTGAGACACCAATTTGCCTGGGTTCTCAAGGAATAGTCTTCTCCTCCTCCACTGCACCATCCCCCTCCACATAGCAAGGTTCTTACTGTTCTTGCCACAGAAATTTGAGAAAATATAAGCTACTTAAAGCTACTTTTTTTGTAAAAACCTGAGTTGTTGGGTTTTTTTTTTTTAAGATACAGAATATATCAATTTTCTAAGACTGCTATAACTAAGTGCCACAGACTGGGCGGCTTAAACAACATGGATTTATTTTCTCACAGTTTTAGAAGCTGGAAGTCTGAGGTCAAGGTGTCGGCAGGGTTGGTTTCTTCTGAAGGCTGTCTCCTTGGCTTGCCAGGTGGCCGCACTCTTGCTGCGTGTTCCATGCTCATCTCCCTGGGCTGCATTGTCTGGTGTCTCTCCCTGTGTTCTAATCTCCCCTTCTTACAAACACACCGAGCTTACTGGATTACGGCCCACATGGATGACCTCATGTTTACGTAATTACCTCTTTAAAGGCCCTATCTGCAAAAACAGTCACATTCTAAGGTGCTGTAGTACTTCAACATATGAATTTGGAGGACCCCAAAGTTCAGCCCATAACACAGAGAAACATATTTTGGGAAATGAAGAGAGAGGCATGTAAGTCCTGTGGGAAGCTCATATCTACACCCATTTCAGGGAGTGCCTAGGGAGGTCATAAGACCTTGAAGGTGTTGCTCTGGGAGACACCTAGAGAGGACAGACCTAAGTACAATGATGCCTCGGCCTCCTTCGGGATTCCTGGGCCCAAAGACATGGCACACAAGTAGCAGAGCCTCCCAATCTGAAGGCGGGGACACTAAAAATTTATATGGTCACAGGAACAGGCTGGTGGTCGATGACCAGATGGTCATCCCTGATGCTCAGCCTCTAATGCCCAAATGCTTTGCACCATTCAGGGGTAGAATTCCACAGGGAGCCTCAGCAATGACCAACATTGAATTTCTAGACAGCCCTGTGGATAGGGGCTCTGCAACAGATTTACATTAGTTTAAAGAAAACGTAGAATGTGATATTTCTTGTTGCTTACAGGCTGAATTTACACCTGCAAGAATTATGTCAGGATGTATATAAAGTTTAGGAAAGAATAAAACAGAATAGAAACCAAGCCCATATTTATACAATAAGCCAACCACGGCATCTCAAACTGCACAGAAGCAGGACAGAGTTTAAATTAAGAGGTCTTAGAGTACAAAACAATTTATCTGGATGTAAAAGGCAAAAGTGAGTCAGGTCTCTTGACCTATTCCAACAATACACGCATCTTCTCCATAAATGATAATAACAGTAGTTCTACGTGCTAGGAGCCAACCCCATCCAATCACTTCAGCACTCTTTTTTTTTTTTTTTTTTTTTTTTTTTTTTTTTTTTGAGATGGAGTCTCACTCTGTCCCCCAGGCTGGAGTGCAGTGGTGCAATCTCGGCTCACTGCAACCTCCGTCTCCTGGGTTCAAGTGATTCTCCTGCCTCAACCTCCCAAGTAGCCAGGATTATAGGGACCTGCCACCATGCTGGGCTAATTTTTATATTTTTAGCAGAGATGGGGTTTCATCATGTTGGCCAGGATGGCCTCAAACTTCTGAGCTCAGGTGATCTGCCTGCCTCAGCCTCCCAAAGTGCTGGGATTACAGATGTGAGTCAGCAAGGCCGGCCTCTCATTGAATTTGAAATAGTTATCATAGCTCTCCTGTGTATCTCAGTATTTTAGCATTATTTGTGATCTCAGGTATCTCTTGTTGACACAATCCTCCTCCTTAAATGCTAAACTTCATGAGAGCAGGATCTCTATTTTCTACCTCTTTTGGACTGTTTCATCGTAGCTAGAGAAATTTGGCTCAGTTAATTCCAGGTGACAGCCATGACCAAGAAGTCTTTCTTTTCTTCCCTTCATAAGCATTAAACAGAATCTGTGTGTCCCTTTGTATTCCTGAGACAGAATGGGGAGTGAAATCTCCCTGTTTTTCCATTAACACAAATTAAGGCCATTTTCAGAAAAATTTTCTGGCAGGTAGCTAAGTTCTAGAAATATCACTGGAAGAAAAAAGAGGTCTGGTATTGAGAAAAATAAGAGAAACCAGAAGAGAGGCAGATTCCAGAGAAAAAGCATGAGAACATAATTAGTTCAGTTTAGGGTAATATGAGCACTTGAAAGTCCTCTCCACCCCTTCTCCTACCCCATACCCAGCCAAGTAATGTGCTTTTTCTAAGCCCTGACTTCTGAACCACTAAAGAAATAAAACAGTAAAGCAAATAGGAAATTAAAACATCCCCATTATTTAAAGTAAGGTTGATATTATAGAACACAGTGTATACCTGTAGGCCAGTGGATTCACGCAGGCTGAATCCCGAATTAGACTGCTGCTGGTCCTCCCCACCATGGGTGCCCTTTACCTCCCATGGTAGGTGCAAGGACTTTCCCACTAAGCCTCCTGAAGGCCAAGAGGAACCAAGACAACATGTTCTCCAAGAGCAGCTCACCAATCAGGGAGTTTTCTCCTCTCCAAAGTGGAGAAGGAGTACAAAGAGGATGAAAGTGTTTTACTAATGCACATGACTCCCTGTGGAAGAAAATATCAGGAGTGAAGAACATGTGCTCTCTCCCAATGGACATGTTGGGCATAAGGTCCCAAACACAAGCCAGGGGAGCCATCCCACACGTGAATGTAGAGGGAGGTGAGGGGGTATTCAGGAGTGAGGTCTGGGCTGGGACATGCCCTGGGTATTGGCAGTGGACACATAGTGATGGAAACCAAGAACTGAGACGCGCTTCCTCAGAAAGGGGATGTAGAATGTAAGGAAAGGGGGAGTGCGAATAGAGCCCTTAGGAAGATGAGCATTCAGGCGTAGAGAAGACAAAGAGAAACCAGGGAAGAAAGGTAGAAGGAAGCATCCAAGAGCTAGCAGAACAAGGGCAGAATGGTGTCGTGAGAGCCAAGAAAAGGAGAGAAGACAAGAGTGAGCAATAATGACCAACGATAGGAATCGGGGATGGCTCGGGCAGTTGGCAGCCTGGAGAGCACTTCTACCCACTTCTGAAGAGTAGTTTTGAGATGAAAGCCTAATTGTAGTGGGTTGAGAAATGAATAGAAGTTGAGGAAAACCTATTCCCCGCCCTCAAGGAGAGAAGAGCTTGGTGGCAGCTACGGATAATTAAACAGGCAATTACAAAAGGCATGGTCTTTGACTTAGATTCATGAATGTGTCCCCAAAAGGTCAAAAAAAATCATGGACCAAACTACATGTGCCTCATTTGTATGTGAATTAATCTGGGAAGAGATGCATAGCTTTCATAAAATCCAATTGCCTAACATGAGGAAACAAGAAAACAGGCTACTAAATAGAGACAGTTCAGAATCCTAAGCCCTCAGAAAGAACAAGTTTATAGTTAAAGTCCTAGGTCATGGCAGCCAAGTACGGTAGGAAAAGAACTGAATCCAGAAAGTCAACTACATTAGTCCATTTTCGCCCTGCTATAAAGAACTTTCCTGAGACTGGGTAGCTTATGAAGGAAAGAGGTTTAATTGACTTACAGTTTTGCATGACTGGGGAAGCCTCAGGAAACTTAACAATCATGGCAGAAGGGGAATCAGTCACGTTCTTCACAAGGCAGTAGGAGAGAGAAGTGCAAAGGATGAACTTCCAAACACTTATAAAACCATCGGATCTCTTGAGAACTCACTCACTACTATGAGAACAGCATAGGGGAAACCGATGCCATGATCCAATTACCTGCCTCCCTAGACATGTAGTGATTACAGGTCCCTACTTTGACTCGTGGGTATTATGATTCAAGATGAGATTTGGGTGGAGACACAGAGCCAAACCATATTAACAACTCTCCCAGAGGTGTTTCCCTAATTGATACCATTGATATCTGGGGGGCACTTGAGGGGTCAGGTGAGGAAGTCTTGGTAAAAGAATAGGAGAAACTAAAGCAATGAGAGAGACGGAAAGCCAGAGCAGTCATCCATGAATTTCACAAATATCTGATAAGTGCCTGCATGTCCTAGGCAGGGCGCAAGACCTTGGATACATCCTTCACGGAACTTACATTCTAAGAGCTTTTGTGTTTAAAATATGAGATGCTGAAACTTGACGTTTCACAGGTGAAAACAGCTCTTTCACTACATCAAGTTAGATTTGCTCAATTATTTCATTCTTAAATCACCATGTTCCCCTTTGGAGGGGGGAAAAAAAAGAAAGAAAAACCATGCATGGTGATTAACCCACCAAGCTGCTAGTTCAATCTCCCGTGCTCTCCTTTGAGTCATGAGGGTGCAAGGAAAAAACAGGATGACAATAAAAAGAGAGAGAAAATTAATATGTTAAAACTTTACATTTCAACATTGAGCTGACATTGCAGCAAGGCTCCTTCCAGCTGCTTTGTCTGGCCATGTCAAGAAGTGACCGTGATTTATGGTGCCACCTCCGTAATTTCAATGCTCTTGATCTCCCACTGGAAGCAGTGACAAGTAAGGTTAACTGCTGTGTAAAGAGACAGTATGAGTAATGCTTCATGCACAGAGCTGGCACTGATCTACAGTGTGGCGGTGAGGTGCGGGGAGCAAGCAGGGATGTCAGCCATTGGTTAAATCCCTTTCGAATGGCAACCTCCAAAATGCCCTAACACCTTGTGGAACAGTCAGGACTTACGTGGAAAAATACCCTGAATTGTGTTAGGATCTTTTGCCTTATCCTTGTTCCCTTACAAATTTGAAACAGCCGACTTGACTGATAATTGCATTCTGTATTGTTAGTAATGGCTAACACTAAGTGTCCATGCCATGTGCCAGGCCCTGTCTACTTGGCTTATAGTCATTGCTCCAGTTATTCCTCCTCTTATCAGCCCCCATGGTCATCCCCATTGACAGATGAGAAGAATGAGGCTCAGAAGGTTAAACAGCTCACCCAAGAGTGTGAAGCCACGCCAGGATTTGAGCCCAGATCATCTGACTGCAGGAGCTTGCTATACTAGTCCATTCTTGTTTATTTAATCCTATCTATTTATTTTTACATGTATTTTTTTTTCTTTAGCCAGCACACATACACTTCTTCTTTTTCTTTTTTCTTTCTTTTTTTTTTTTTTTTTTTTGAGATGGAGTTTCACTCTTGTCACCCAGGCTGCAGTGCAATGGCACAATCTTGACTCACTGCAACCTCCACCTCCCGGGTTCAAGAGATTCTCCTGCTCAGCCTCCCAAGTAGCTGGGATTACAGGTACCTGCCACCACACCTAGCTAATTTTTTTTTTCTTTTTTTTCTTTTTTTTTTTTTTTTTTAGTAGAGACAGGGTTTCACCATGTTGACCGGCTGGTCTCCAACTTCTGGCCTCAAGTGATCCACCCACCTTCGCCTCCCAAAGCGCTGGGTTAACAGGCGTGAGCCACCATGCCCAGCCTGCTTACATATATTTCTAAAGGATTGCTTGCTCTGCTACTAATGAGTAGACTGGAGTATGTGTCACTGTAGAAAATCATTCATTTACCTTCCAAAGCCACAGTTTGCCTTGGTAAACAGGGTCTAGATCAAAAATTGTTGTATATGCAAATATTCTATGAAGGCTAATTACTTTTTCATATACTTCTGTCTCATGTCTCCTAAGTAAAGGAAAAAGAAAGGAGAAACTAACATCAACTGAACAACTACTTCATTCTAAACATTGTTTCAGGTGCAAAAAACCTCACAATAACCCCACCAGGTAGATATCTTTATCCCCGTTTTATAAATTGGGAAATGGAGGCTCATGAAAGTCAGAGACATTTTCCAGGTATAACTGTGAGAGGTAGAAGTGGGCTCAAGGGCCTCAGGGATTCCTCACCAGGACTGACATGTATTGTGGATCTCTTAGTCACTTTCAGTGTCTCATACTCTATTTCACCTACAGGTGAGCAGAAATTAAGGGAAAGGAGAAGGAAAAGAAGAGAAGAAATTAAGGAGCAGTGTGAGAGTTGATTTCAGAGATTGGATATCCCTGAAACACTGAAGAAATGGCTTCTCTGCTTTCCAAATTTCCTCAAAATCTGACCTAGGTCTTATCAGGGATGTTTGTTTGTTTGGTTTGGTTGTTTGTTTTTGGCAGGGTTTTGTTCTGTCACCCAGGCTGGAGTGTAGTGCCACGATCACAGTTCACGGCAGCCTCAACCTCCTGGGCTCAATCGATCCTCCTGCCTCAGCCTCCTGAGTAGCTGGGACTACAGGGGCACACCCCTATTCCTGGCTCTTATCAGAGACTTTGGATTACAGTTGCCCAGACAACAACCCTGAGATGCTACACTCAAAGTACTTGCCTGGCAAAAAGCCAAATTCCCTCCATCTTCCGACATATGCACAGTACCTGTGTGAGGTTTTCTTTCCAAAGCACCTGAGGACAAGGTCAAGGCTGTGCTGCTATTGGGATTTTGTCCCGCACAGTAACTCAGCTGACAGTGACTGGGTTCCTAGAGAAGGAGCTAGGGGCCTACCCGCCTTTCTTCACACAAATGTCATCTCAGTCTTATCTTCTCAACTCTTTCGCTGCACTGAAGAGTTCTTGAAAGCCAGTTCAAATCTCACTTCAAACTTTTTTTCTCTTAGAGAAATAAAAATGCTGTTGTTTTTGTCTAATGGAAGTACTGTGCTGTGACTGGATCTGTAACAACGGCGTGTCAAAATGCCAAAAAAGTGTGTCAAAAATAACATTTAAAAAAACTCAAGGGAGACATGTTATAGTCCTAAATGAGTATTTTTATTTCTCTGTGTTGAAATGTGTTTGTTTCCTCTCCAGGGTCTTAATAAACCTCAAAGAAACACACAACACTTAATGAACACAATTTCAGGGCCAATTCAGCTCTTGATATCCCATTACTGTCAAAACATCTCTCACTTGTATTTGTGAGTTCTCCTCTTCCAAGTCTTTCTATTCAATTTTTCTTCACTGGATGCTTATTTTCCCTAAATCCTGAACCTCTGAAGTATATGCATATTGCCATGAAGTTAATCAACTAAAAAGAATTAATTTCAATTTATTTTCTTTGTCATTTTTGAGGAAACATCATCAACTATTTCCTGACACATTAGAGATAAAAGTCAAATTCATGGCAATCCCATGTTGCCAAGGGTTTGTGTATTTAATTTAATGGGCTTTCAAATAATATTCAATAGAGTCTATAGGCAGTATGCTCGCCTCCCATGATTTGGCTGAGAAACGATAAGAATATCTAAATTTTAGAGCCTGTTCAGCTAAATTCAAAGTATCATAGTGTTGGCTGGGTGCGGTGGCTCACATCTGTAATTTCAACACTTTGGGAGGCCAAGGCGGGCCGATCACTTGAGGTCAGGAATTCGAGACCAATCTGGCCAACATGGCCAAACCTGGTCCCTACTAAAAATACAAAAATTAGCCAGGCATGTTGGGGCGTGCCTGTAATCCCAGTTACTCAGGAGGCTGAGGCAGGAGAATCGCTTGAACCCAGGACGTGAAGGTTGCAGTGAGCTGAGATCTCACCACTGCACTCTAGCCTGGGTGCAGAGTAAGACTCTGTCTCAAAAAAAAAAAAAAAAAAGTATCATGGTGTCTCTTTGCATAACTTGTAGAGGAAATATTTATTTCTAACAAGATCCATGGTGAAGATGTGATCTAATGCCAGGAAGCTCCTTGAATTTCCTGGTTCTATCACCTCATCCACTGCTTGTTGTCTACTTTGCTTTCTCACTGCAGAGGCAAACACATGACCCAGGCAGAAAAGTCAAAATCAGGATGTCTCCATTTCCTGAGCAAAGCAATTAAAAAGCAGGTGGACCTGTGGCATAGCAGAGCCATAGTTTGTTTTTTTTTTAAGAATTATTTTAGGCCAGGTGCAGTGGCTCACGCCTGTAATCCCAGCACTTTGAGAGGCCGAGGTGGGCGGGTTGCTTGAGCTTAGGAGTTCGAGACCAGTCTGGCTCTACTCTGACTCAAACGAGAAAAAAAATATTTTGATAGTAGGAGGGAAAAAATATAAGGTCTCTTCTTAGTTCAAGAAGAATGAAGAATGAGGTAAGCATAAGTCTGGCACTGCTGATGGCCATTTTGTTGGGATGTGAAGAATGACTTTCTAAGCATGAAGTTAACAAAGGTAGCCAACAGCCAAAAAACAAAGAACAATCTTGATAATAGTGTTTGAACTCATAGATGCAGCTCTACCCAAAGTCAGATCCACCCTCTTAGATTTCCAAGTTATATGAGCCAATTCATTTCCTTTTGTGTCCATGTTAGTTGAATTTTGCTTCTCAGCCTTCCTGAATAACATACCTGATTCTTCCCATAGGTACCCAGAAAGAGTGTTTCATAAGCTAGAAGGCACAGTGGTTCCACGTGGGTGGGTTTTGTACTTTCCTGTTGCTATAACTGAATCATGCAAAGATGCAAGGTGCTTTTACGCAGATGGTTTTCCCACAGAAATGGACTAAGATTGAAGATCTGCCCACCTCTCAGCCCTTTCTGGTTTTTAAATTTTTTATCTTCTTCATCTCTTCAATAATAACTTTTTACTGCAGAAGACCACTGATTACCATCCCCATGCTACATTTGCTAGGTGTTCTGATACAACTATGATGGGGTAGCAAACACGTACAATCTATACTACGAGGCAGTCACAATAAGGATTAGAGTCTTTGAAATATCCATACAATTGGGATTATTCAAAACATACTAAGAAACCCATTGATATTAATGGATCAAGAGCAAAAATCCATACAATTGTCTCCATAAATGTTGTAAAGGCATTTCAGGCTGGGTGCAGTGGCTCACTCCTGTAATCACAGCACTTTGGGAGGCTGAGGTAGGAGGATCACAAGATCAAGAGTTCAAGACAAGCCTGGCCAACATGGTGAAACCCCATCTCTACTAAAAATACAAAAAATTAGTTGGACATGGTGGTGGGTGCCTGTAATCCCAGCTACTCAGGTAGTTGAGGCAGGAGAATCGCTTGAACCCAGGAGGCAGAGGTTGCAGTGAGCTGAGATCACACCACTATACTGCAGCCTGGGCAACAGAGTGAGACTCCATCTCAAAAAAAAAAAAAAAAAAAAAAAAAAGGCTTTTGAAAATTTCAATATCTACTTTTAATTTTTTTATCTTAACAAAATAGGAAAAGATGGGTAAACTTCCTTAGCATGATAAAATACATCTGTCTCAATCTCCCATCATGCTTACTGAGAAAAAACTATACATATTCTCAAAAGATGAGAAACAAAACAAAGATGCCCACTTTATCAACTACTATATAACATTATAATGGGGATATCAGCCAATATAACAAAACAAGAAAAAGAAATGAGGCATAAAAAAAAGAAAAGAGGCTGGGCACGGTGGCTCACACGTGTAATCCCAGCACTTTGGGAGGCTAAGTTGGGCAGATCGCTTGAGCTCAGGAGCTGGAGACCACCATGGGCAACATGGCAAAACCCCGTCTCTATAAAAACTACGAAAAAATTAGCCAGGCAAGATGGTGCACCCCTGTAGTTCCAGCTACTCAAGAGGCTGAAGTGGGAGGAACACTTGAGCCTGGGAGGCAGAGGCTGCAGTGAGCAGAGATCATGCCACTGCACTCCAGCCTGGGTGACGCAATGAGACCCTATCTCAAAAAAAAAAAAAAAAAATAGAGAGAGAGAAAGAAAAGAGGTAAAATTAGCATCATTTAAAATAATGTAATACTCTCTCAAGAAAATCCAAGTCAACTGTTTTAATAATGCAAAGCTATTGCTGAAACTAAGAACGAGCATAAGTGTGATCAGAAACAAAACTGTTACATAAAATTAATAGCCACCACATATTTACTGTTCAGGCAACTACCGGTTGTATTGTAAAATGGAAGAAAAAGACTTGATTTGAAATAGCAAAAAAAAAAAAAAAAAAAAAGCTGAGGGGGATAATATATCTAGGAATGAACTTAGCCAGAAGTATGAAAAATCCACATGAAGTAAATTTTTAAATGCTACTAAGGGGCAAATAGTAAGTAAATAAATGGAAAGACAACCATTCTCTGAAACAAGGAAAATCAAATTATAAAGACGTCATCTCTCCCCAAATTAATCAGAGAATTTAACACAACTCTAGTGAGCCCAGCATGGTGGCTCACACCTGTAATCCCAGCATTCTGTGAGGCTGAGGCAGGCGAATCACTTGAAGTCAGGAGTTCGAAACCAGCCTGGCCAATATAGTGAAACCCCATCTCTACTAAAAATACCAAAAAAATTAGCCAGGCATGGTGGTGGGCACCCGTAATCTCTGCTCCTTGGGAGGCTGAGGCAGGAGAATTGCTTGAACCTGGGAGGTGGAGGTTGCAATGAGCCGAGATGGCACCACTGCACTCCAGCCTGGGCAACAGATGAGACTGTCTCAAAAAAAAAAAAAAAAAAACTCTAGTGAAATTACATATAATTAAGAAAAAAACACAGGCAAAGCCATTCTAATGTTCCTATGGGGGGAAAAAAAGTGGTCAAGACTGTTCAGGAAAATGTAAAGAATTTATCTGAAAAGAAAAGCAAGAAAAAGAGTAATAATGAAAAAGAGCAATGCTGGGTATTGACATCTGTTATAAAGCTAGAATAATTTTAAAGTACACCACCATTCATAAAAAAAATACCAATAGAACAAAACAGAAAAATTGAGAAATAGACCCAAATACACAATATAAATTTAATATATGGGTTTTTTGTTTGTTTGTTTTGTTTTTTAAGATGGAGTTTCACTCTGTCACCTAGGCTAGGGTGCAGTGGCACAGTCTCAGCTCACTGTAACCTCTGCCTCCCAGGTTCAAGCAATTTTTGTGCCTCAGCCTCTCAAGTAGCTGCAATTACAGACATGTGCCACCACACCTGGCTAATTTTTGTATTTTTAGTAGAGAAGGAGTTTCACCATGTTGACCAGGCTGGTCTCAAACTCCTGACCTCAAGTGATCTGCCTGCCTCAGCCTCCCAAAGTGCTGGGATTACAGGCGCAAGCCACCAGGCCTAATTTAATATATGTTAATGTTGGCATTTCAAAATAACAGGCAAAAGGTAGTTTACACAATAAATAATACAGGTTAGCTATGTGAAAAAAATATTCAGTTGTATCCCTATCTCACGCTTTACACAAAAACAAATTTTAGATTGAGCAAAAATCTAAGTGTAAAATATAAACCCATAAAAATACCAAAGGAAAGTAGAAAAATATATTTAAACCCTCCAAGTGAGAAAAGACGTTCTGTGTATGTGACAAAACTCAGAACCCTGAAAATAGAAATTGTGAAAGATGGAACTATACATATAAAATATTTCTGAATGGCAAAAACATACAAATCAACAAACAAATAACATAAACAATTGAAAAGATAATCTAGGCCAAAAACACACACTTGCAGATGATATCACAACCAAAGAGCTAAAATTTCTTCACTATGTAAAGAATGTCCTACAAATTAATAAGGAAAAAAATAAACAACGCAAAAGAACACAGTCTGCTCAGGAAAGGAAATAATTAGTGACTTCCAAAAAAATGCTCAGCTTCACTCAAAATAACAGTAATTAAAATTATAATGAAATAACACTTTAGCCTTCTAAACTGGCAAACTTCAATACATTTGATAATATACTTTGTAGATGGGAATATGAAAAAACAGGCTCTCTCTTCTCATATCACTGATAGAAATATAAACTGATATAATCTCTATGGGGATAAATTTTGTAATATATATCAAAATGTTAGATGTTTGTATCTTTTAACTCATCAATTCCACTCCTAAGATCTTATCCTGTGGAAGTAAGATTCACATAGCATGACTGAGTACAGCATTGTTTATTGCAGGAAAAAATTAGGAAGAACTAAGTGTCCATCCATAGGAGATGTACATTCAAACAGTACACAGCCATTAAAAAGAAAAATGCTAGTCCCAGCTACTCAGGAGGCTGAGTCAGGAGCATCACTTGCACCCAGGAGTTGGGGGTTGTAGTGTACTATGATCATGCCTTTGAATAGTTACTGCACTCCATCCAGCCGGGGTGACATAAAAATAATAAATAATAAAGCATGTCTTTATGTTGTGACACAGAATGATCTGCCAGATACGTGTGCTTGTAATGCAAAGGATTTCTCTGAAAGGAAAAGCAAGAAACTGAAGCTGGACTCTTGGTGGCTGGAAGGTAGAGTGGGAAGGCTTGGTTTCACTGTATAACCTTATGTATCTTTTGAATTTGTGTTTTATACATGTTTGTATTACTTATTGAAAATAATTAGGGAGCTTCCTGAGAGCTTAACACATGGAGGTTCCTGGAGAGTGGCCCAGTCAGAAGGGCTTGGAAGCTCCCAGCACCTTCCCCACTACCTTGCCCTACATATCTCTTCATCTGTATCCTTTGCAATATCCTTTATAATAAACAAGTAAACTTAAGTTTCAAAGATCAGATTTATGACATGTTCAGGTACTTGCCTCCAGCCACACAAGTAGTTCTCATCAGTGCCACACTGCCTCGCGAAATCCTAGAGATGACCAGCAAGTACATGCTGGACCCAGTCCGCATCTTGGTGGATTGACTCTGGAAGGCATCAAACAGCTTTTTGTGGTAGTGGAAAGAGAAGAGTGGAAACTCAACATCCTGTGTGATCTCTACAAAATGCTAACTGTCATTCAGGTGGTCATCTTCTGTAATACCAAAAGGAAAACTGACTGACTGGTGGAGAAAATGAAAGACGTTGCTCTCACCATGTCCTCGATGCACAGAGACACACCTCAGAAAGGGCCACAGTCTGTCATGAAGGAGTTCCCATCCAGCGCCAGCACAGGGCTCATTTCTACAGATGTCTGGGCCGGGAGGTCAGATGTCCCTCAGGTGTCTCTCATCATTAACTATGACCTGCCCAAAAACAGAATTGTACTCGCACAGAATTGGGAGATCAGGTCGATATGGCTGGAAGGGTGCGGCCATTAACTTTGTCAAGAATGACCGACATCCGCATCCCGAGAGACATTGAACAGTACTATTCCACTCAGATAGAAGCAATGTCTATGAACACCACTGATCTGATCTGAAGAAGCAGTCCCACTACTCTAAAGATGAGTTGGAGACTGTTCATCTATTTTGGGTTCCTGTTTGGAAATATTTAGGAGCAGTTTTTATTTAGTGGGGTTTATGTGGACTATCTTTACATAGCTCTCCCCCAAACACCCCAGGAAAAGCTCTGGGGATCCTGCCATGTCTTCTTATCCATATGTAAATAATGCATTGCTTTAAGCCTTTTTCACTAAACATTTAAAACTTTTCCCATAAAAATATAGTAATTAGAATTATTCAAATTACTAAATTATTTTTAAATAACAAAAATAGAATATCTATACTTCAATGCAGGGAGATTGTTTCTAAGACTCAATTTTAAGAAAATAAACCAAAATACAGAAAGTACATACATATCCACCACAATGGTTTTTAGTTGTTTTTCTTTTGTTTTAATAATGAGGAAGTGGCAACAACATAAATACCCAATATTAAAGGAATAAAGAAATAACATTACATGCATGAAATGAAATATTATGCAGCTATTAAAATGATGTTTATGAAGAGCTTTCAACAACCTGGGGATGTAGTTATGTGATAAAATTTAGTGAAAAAAATCAACACAGATAATTTTATATGCTATGATCTCAACTATGCAAAAAACACATAGGAAGCAAGTTAAAGTATTAATAATTATCTCAGTGCAGTGGAATTACAGAACATCTCTTTTCCTCTGTACTTCCTCATAGTTTTCAGTTTTCCCAAGATGGGGATATATTTTTACTATAGCATCAAAAATGGTTAATAACAACTAAAATCTGGATGCTCTTGCTCACAAACCCTGGATCCCTTATTTACTAATGACTGACTCAGAGAAACATCTTTCTAGGGCTTCATCATACATTTCACACACAATGGTTTTCTGTCTTCTAATAGGATCCTACCAGAAGTGATTTCATTTCATCTCCCTCTCAGTGCTGGAAAGATTGGTGCCCACCTTTTCCTCATCATGCCCTCTGCATGGGACTGTGAGTCCAGCAGTATAACAGTTTCAGGAGTCAGTCTACTGGGATACATATCCCAATTCCATCATTTTCGACTTCATTTCTCTGGGCCTCCCTGGGGATACAGGAGATCCCCCGTGGAATGTCACTACATGGATTAAATGAGATCCTTTGTGTCACGTGCATAGCTCACAGTCTGGGACCTAGTCAATCCTTAAGAAATATTAGGTATTTTGCACAATAGAGTGTGCTTTTCAATTCAAGACTGTGACTTCAAAACAGGGAGAGAAACTATCCTAATAACACCTTCTCTAGCAGCTTCTCTGAGTCCATTTTTGCCCAACAGTTTGAGATTCTATCATATGGCTTGAGGTTTTGTTTGCATTAATTCTTCCTTTACTCTGCCACTGGGATATCCTGCAGCCTCTGAAACCCACACCAGCGGGAAGCCTTGGGGACTTTATAGACTTTGTGCTGATGCCCCGGGATGGCTGTCTTTCCTAGAGAAGAGGGAATGAATTGGGGGCAGCAGAAGGTCAGAGAAACCCCATGACCAACAGGCCTCCAGAAGATTTATGTATAACTCCTGAAAGGCCAGGACCATAGTTGGACTCCTTTAAGAAGAGAAAGAATTCAAACATTCACATTGACCAGAAATAGATTGATTTCATGGCTAAACTCAAACACAAGATTGGAGCCCAGATCTTGATTCTGAACAGCATTCTCCACTAAAAGGAACGAGGGCTCCTCGAAGAAAATCTGATACCGGGACTCAGGCAGAGAAAGTAAAAGATGTGCCTGGAATATTTTCTTGTGCCAGAAAGTAAGGAGGTGGTCAATGATGAGGACGTGTCAAAAGAACACAGAGACCAACTCGAAGGGACTCGCCCTGGCCAAATCTGGGACAATTTGAGCATCAAAATCAATAATGATAATAATGGATGAAAACCCTTTAAATAAGATTAAACTCTAAAAATGTCATACTGATGAGAGAGAAAAGGCTCTTCTTTTAAATAGTAGAAGGCCAACTAATAAATACGGAAGGAATGATGGAGTTATAAAAGCATCAATGATGCAAAAAATAGTGGTCATAGTTTAAAGAAAAATAGCACATGTATAAGGTCTCAAAATATCTACCACAAATGTCTAATTAATTATAAAGGGAAGAGTCGGGTGCTGTGACTCACACCTGTCATTCCAGCTACTTGGAAGGCTGAGGTTTGAGGATCACTTGAGTTCAGAAGTTCAAGGCTGCAGTGAGTTATAATCAGGCCACTGCAGTCTAGCCTGGGCAAGAAAGCAAGCAAGACCCCAACTCTATAAAGAAAACTAACAATTTATAATATATATAAAGGGGAAAAAACATAGATTTAGAGTGGGAAAACCTTACCCAAGTTATCAAAGTCATCACTACTAATGAGACATCATCTACCAAATTATCGGGCTCATTATTTGAAATGAGACAGCCTGATATGATGCGTAGAAAAGCATATTACTTATCTGGTACTTCTGCCAAAAATGCATAACGTGGATATAATCAGACAAAACCATACTGAAGAACATTCTACGAACTAACTTGCCTGTCACCTTCAAAAAATATCAAGGCAAAGGAAGACAAAGAAAGGATAGGGACTTTTTCCTGATTAAAGGCAACCTAAGACACACAACAATTATATGCAACATGTGATGCTGCATTAGATCTTAGACCAAGAAAAAAATAGCTAGAATTTTCATGTGATGCTGCATTAGATCTTAGACCAAGAAAAAAATAGCTAGAATTTTGAGATACCTTACTGACCGGAACAACGGATGAAACTTGAATACCAATAGTGGATTAGACAATAACATCGTATCAATGTTCAATTTCCTCACTTTGATCATTGTTTTGTTCCTAAGTAAGCCAATGTCCATCTCAAGTGTTCTGGGGTAAAGGGACATGGTGTCTCTAACTTACTCTCAATAGTTTAGAAATTTCATTTTCATACGGAGAGTGAAAGAGAGAAGAGGAACGATATAAAGCAAATAGGAAAAAATGCAGATAATTGATAAATCTACATTTAAAAGTGCATAGGAATTTCTTCTACTATTGTTACTACTTTTCTGCAAGTCAAAATTAAAAGAGTAAAGAAAAACAAACCGGGGGGGGTGGAGGGGGCCAGTGGGTCATATGACATCAAAGACAGATGAGATTGACTGAATGTTCCCTCCCTCTTCCCAGCCCCGTATGCGCGCGCACACACACACAGTAAAGCAAAAAGCTAGATCCTTGTCCTTGGCTTCTGCATGGAAAACTTTGGTCCTCCTTGCTTCCCAGACACCTCAGGAGAGATGAAAATTAAAACCTTTCCAATGGAAATACACTTTCAACTTGAGGCTCTCTTCCTTCTTCTCAATTAAGGAATATTTTGAGAAACAACTGATAATTTAGGGCCTTAACCACTAAAGTGAGTGCTCACCCCTTACCCCTTCCCTTAAAGAAGGTGGAGAAAGAATAGAAGCCTCTTGGAGAAGTTTGTAATTCTCCCCGGCAGGAGGTACTGTGGCAGCAGAAGTGCACTGCCCTGGAGGAGGAACTAAGACGGTGGGCGCGGTAGGGCACTGGGTGTGGGCTGTTCACAAGTGGTGGAGTGAAAATCCTGCATCGTGGACTTCAGGAAGAGATGTTGGGTCCTGGTGGCAATGGCAGCATGGAACAGCAGCAGCCCATCCCCACACATTCCAGAGCTGTGGAGCCACCAGCAACAGAACAGATCACACTGTCACCAGAATGACTGGGTGACTGGAACTCACCTAGGATATGAGATTGTTTTGCTCATTCGAAGATGCTTCTGGGCAGGGGGGTTGGTTTCTGGTGCGAAGGTGATGGAAATCCTTCCATACATTCTTTACTTGTATCCCAACTCATCATAGGGGCACCAGTTTTACTCAGCTGCTGGGGCTCTTGCCCGGCCACTTATTACTCAATGCCAGGCAGGACTGTGACACTCCTCAACACTGCAGCAATGGCAGGCTCTCCACTACACGGTAGAAAAGCAGTGAGGAGGATACCTATGTTCCCACCCACTTATCAGGCTTTTCCCCCCATTCCTGTTGGGTGCACAACTAATCAGTCTTTAAATGCCAACTTGTCTGGGAGAGACAGAGCTAAAACTTTTTTATCAATGGTTCACATCCTCATGAAGCCCTGACATCAACCAAACAACCAGAAGAAATGAAACCTACATTAGGGACACTCATGCATATCCTACTCGTCTGTGCCAGGGAAGGAAAACGCTAAAGACAGCCTGGTAGCCGGGTGGCACAGAGCAGAAAAATGCTTTGAACTCTGTTTCTTAGGCAGCACAAAATTCTGCGATGCGTTCTCCAGAAGAATTGAAAGCAGGATCTCAAAGACATGTTTGCACACTCGTGGTCATGAAAGGACTATTCACACCACCAAAAGATGAACATAGACACAAGTGTCCATAGAAGGATGAATGGATAAACAAAGCATGTTGTATACATACAATGAAATATTACTCAGCCTCTGAAAAAAGAAGGAAGAGGTGGCACAAGGTCAACCAATCGAGACCATCCTGGCTAACAGGGTGAAACCCTGTCTCTACTAAAAATTCAAAAAATTAGCCAGGCGCAGTGGCAGGCACCTGTAGTCCCAGCTCCTCAGGAGGCTGAGGCAGGAGAATCGCTTGAACCCGGGAGGCGGAGGTTGCAGTGAGCTGAGATGGTGCCACTGAACTCCAAAAGAAAAAAAAGAAGAAGGAAGAAAATCCTGCCATTTGCAACAATATAGATGAACCTAGAGGACATTATGCTAAAAGAAATAATCCAGTAACAAAAAGACATGCTGTATGATTTCACTTACATGAGGTACCTAGACTAGGCAAATTCATAGAAACAGAAAGTAAAATGGGATTGCTAGGGTTTGGGGGGAAGGGAGAATGGGAAGTTGATAAGTGGATACAAAGTTTCAGTTTTATAAGATGAAAAAAGTTCTCAAGATTGGTGCCAGACGACCTGACTTTGGGGAAAATTACCTGTCCTTTCTGTCCCCTTTCCAGCTCCCCTCTCCACTGAGAACCATTTTCATCACTCAATAAAATTCTCCACTGTTACCACCCTTCAACCCTCCGTGTGATCCCATTCTTCATGGACACTGGACAAGAGCTCGAGACCCACCCAGTGCAGGTAATCAGAAAAGCTGTCACAGCTTTGGGCTTGCGGTGGAGTAGGGGAGAGGGGAAGGCAGCCACCCTACATGACGAGGCAAGGGGCCAACCGAGCTGCTAACCAACCACTGTCCATGGACAGCGGAACTAAAGGAGCACTGTAGCACCCCCTGTGGGGCTTTGGGGTAGCAGTCACCCTCACCTGGGTGCTGCCGCATTGCCCTCCAGGCGACATTCCTGGTCTGGTTGCGGGCCGCATGGAGCTCGTTCCTGTGTTGGCCCCTGGGGTGGCTGGCTGGATCCTGCATCGCTTGTTCACTTGCTCCCTCCCACAAAGGGTTGAGCGCCGAGGGGCCAAGTAGAGGGGGCGCTTCTGCCGTGAGTCCCGTGAAGGAGCCGAGAAAAATCCTGCATCACCTCAACTTCCTTATCTGTAAGATGGGGCTAAAGTACCTACATCATAGCATCAGCTCGAGAATTAAGTAAGATAACACTTGTAAAGTTCTTAGAAAAACCGGCACATCCTAAGTATTTGATAAGTTCGTTGTTATTGCCATTATCATTTCTACTGAAGATCCATCTTTGACCTTGTTTTGCATGTTGTATAGTGGTGCTGGGCAGCCCCTCCCTCCCTATGGACTGTTCTGCCAACCTCAGGATACCATCATAGAAGACTTCAGAGACTGACTGTTGCAGGTTGAACTGTGTCCTCCAAAAAGATATGTTGAGTCCCTAACCCCCAGTACCTGTGAACGTGACCCAGTGTGGAAATAGAGTTTTTGTGGGTGTAATCATACTGGATTTCAGTGGACCCTAATCCAAGATGACCACGGTCCTTCTAAGAAGAGAATAGATGTATGTGCGCACACACACACACACACACACACGTGACAACTGAGGCAGAGATTGGAGTGACGTGTCTGCAAGCAAAAAATGCCAAGGATTGCCAGCAACCACCTATGGTCTCCTCCCCTAGATCATGTAGAGAGAACACAGCCCTGCTGACATCATCATTTCAGGCCTCTATCCTCTGGAACTGCAACATAATAAACTTCCATAGTTTTAAGCCACTCCATTTGTGTTACTTTGTTACAGCAGCACTAGGAACCTAATACTCTCACCTTAGCTTTTCCCATTCACTCTATGGACTTTCCTTTTTAAACTTCCCTCCCCAAACAGTGTCTCTCATAGGATTCTCATCCATGTATTTGTGCATGAACTTCCCTGTATCTTATGAAATATGTGAGTAAATGTTTAGTCACAGTGGTCTTTATCAGAAAACTGCAATGTTCTTTAAGGTTTGTTTTTGTTTTTTTAATTTGGTGTACATGAATTCTTTCCACACCATAACATATGATCATGCAACCAAAGGAATTGACACAGGACAATGGATTTCTTTCTTTAATTCTGTCAGTGTTAGGGAACAATCTGTTGTCGTTGGAATCAGAAGCCAGTCTTGTCCTGCTGAGCCATCGTGTATCCTCATTTGGGTCTGGTCATTCATAACCTTGATGTCCTAATATTCTCTCAATTGGGAGACTGACAGAAACCACTGTCATTTCACCAACTGATTATTCAATTCCATATTCCTAAATCTCATTTTTTTCCAGCTTCTCCGAGTTAAGCATTACATTTTATTTCAGCTAAATCACCTCTGTAATAGGTTGAATCTTATTCTGTTAGAGATTTTGATGACTTCTCCATTGATGGAACATAAAACAGTGTCTAGCACATATACATTTTTACAGTTTAATTTTGGGCTCCCAAAAGATAAATTGTGAACCAAATGGGGAAAGAGATATGAATAAATAATACCAGCTGAACAGACTAAAATATGTAGGAAAAGTTAAGCCTCTCTCAGTAAATGTCAAGTATGAAATTGTTTTATATAATTTTATTCATTGGGCCTATCCTACTCCCACAAGATTTCATTTGATTTTCAGAGATTGATACCATTATGTTCTGCATTCTGAGTATGAGATCAAAACATTGCCAGTTCCAGGCCAGAATTTCTTGCACTCTGATGCAGAACTTGCTCTAATAATGGTGCATGCCCCAGACAGAATGAAGTCTATGGTTCAGCTAGACCCTACCCAACACTACTACTCCCTGCAGACTGATGTGTGTGGATAATCACTGTGTGAGCAGAGCATTGAAGAACCACAGCTGATCAGAGCAAGGGGGCTTAGAGGGACAGCAGAGGAAATGCTCCTAATTGTCAACAGTTATTGCCCCAACCAGGGCTGACGAAGATACACTGCAGCTGAAGCACACATGTAGGCAGATGTGGCAGGGATTGTTCGCCAAACCTTCTGCCTTTTCCTCCTAGATACACAACTAGACTATATATCTCAGCCTCCCTTGTGATGACATGTGACTGGTGACTGAGTTCTGGCCACTGGAACGTGGATAAAAGTGATATACTTATTAAATAAAAAAATTAATCATGATACTTGCTCAAATGGCAAGGCAGACTCTATTCAAGGTAGGAACCATCGAGACAGGTATAGGGACTATTGCAGTGGGAGAGAGAGATTGGGCTCCACTCTGAATACAGGACGGGCAAGTGGGAATTTACAGCCAAGGAGCAGGATGGGAGCCAGTAGGATGCAAAGTTACTAAGAGATAACATCAGAGGTAAGGAAAATTCTTGTTAGAGCAACTCAACAGAATTCTTGTTGAAGGCAGGCCAGGATGATAAGATATTGAGGGTGGTCAGATACCAAGGGTGGGGGACTTTTGTTAAGCTGACTTGGCAGGATTATTGTTTAAACTAGATCCCACAAGGACAGAGAGGGAAGCCCAAGGTTAGGCCTAGTTGGGTAGAGGACTCAGAGGAGACTGACTCAAGTTTGGGTCAAAGGAGAGTGTCTTTGTCAAGTGCTACTTTCAGGACTGGGCTCCAAAACCTTTCATGCAATCCTCCTTGTTCTCTCTCTCTTCCTTCACTTGCCAGCTGGATTCAGAGTACCCAGGGGGAAACTCCAAGGTCCTGGGCAAAATCCAGCAAACGTTTCCTATAAAGGGCTGGATAGTAAATATTTTAGGCTTTGGGAGCTATACCATCTCCACCATGACTGCTCAACTGTGCTGCTGGAGCAGGAAAGCAGCCATTGGTAATATGTAAATGAATGAGTGTGGCTGTGTTCCAATAAAACAAGCTGGATTTGGACCATGAGCTGTAGTTTCCCAAACTCTGCCCTAAGGAAATCACTCAGTAGAAGGATCTTGGGTTTCTGAATGCCTGTATGGATTAGACTATCCCCTCCCATCTATTGAGCCTCATTGGCTGAGACAGGAGTGATGAGTTGGCATGGGATTCTGCTCGGATTAGTCACTCAGTAATCCAGGCCCACACAGGCATCATCTTGGCATACACTTTCACAACCACCCCTATTGGTGAAAGGAAGTATCACAAATCGCACACTTAAAGCTTCCCCCCAGGAGTGGCATGCATCATTTCCATTCACATTTCATTGACTAAAGCAACGCACATGACTACATCTAGCTTCAAAAGGAAAGCAAAAAAATAAAAAGAATGGGGAAATGGCCAACCATATGTCCAGGAGAAGAGGAGAAGCCAATTATTTGTGAATAGCACTAATAATACCACTAAACGTTAAACAAAGCTATCAGCCATTCACATCCTCAGTGCAAGAAAGCCAGGAGAGCTAATCAGATTGCTATCCTCCCAAGACCAAGGTTGAGCTATTAAGGAGAGGTAAAGTGGGTTGTGAGAACTCAGACCCCTGTGGCTAGAGCGAGCTTAGATTAGATGACTGTGTATGGTTTTCAGAAAGCAGCATTATGGCACGAGGAAAACGGGAAATTGGGGGAGCTATGGAGTAGGGGAAGGGAAGACTCAAGGGCCTAAATTAGCATCTAGATACAAATTTGGCTTTCAATCCACCCTGTTCATTTTCTTCATAGAAATGACAGAATTAAATGGCCCACTTACAAATGATTCTGTGTTAGATTGAGCCACATGAGATTGACAAGATTTGACCACTTTTTACCTATAAAAACAGTTTCATATGGTCAAGCCTTCATTTATATTTTAAATATCACTAACTATTCACTTTGAAAATACAATGGCGGCCGGGCGCGGTGGCTCAAGCCTGTAATCCCAGCACTTTGGGAGGCCGAGACGGGTGGATCACGAGGTCAGGAGATCGAGACCATCCTGGATAACACGGTGAAACCCCGTCTCTACTAAGAAATACAAAAAACTAGCCAGGCGAGGTGGCGGGCGCCTGTAGTCCCAGCTACTCGGGAGGCTGAGGCCGGAGAATGGTGTGAACCCGGGAGGCGGAGCTTGCAGTGAGCTGAGATCCGGCCACTGCACTCTAGCCTGGGCTACAGAACGAGACTCCGTCTCAAAAAAAAAAAAAAAAAAAAGAAAAAAAAAAAGAAAATACAATGGCATAAAACAGTTACATTACATTCATAGAGTTAGAGGATTCTATCCAAAAATATGCTCAGAACATTCAGAAAATAAAATATTCCTTGGGCAGTGTAACCAGATCTAGTTCTTGAACATACTCCTAAGAGGAGCAAGAATGACTATATTCTTGTCTTGATACTGCCTCTTCTATTCACCTCACTTCTAAACCTAAGAAAAAGAGAACTAATATATACATTGAGCTCCAACTATGTAAGGGATTTGAGTCAGGGTCACAATTGAGCTGAAATGGGAATTAAGGGTCTGGCAGACCACCAAGCAGCCCCAATGATCTTTTTGTCTGGAGGAATGGAACCTTCAGCAAAGCAGAGATGGAGAGGATGCAAAATGAACATGGCCATAGAGGCTCAGCATTGAGTCTAGCCTATAAGACTAGGTTCAAGCCCAACGCTGTAGGCAGAAATGAAAGGTGCTATTTTCTTGAGGGACTTTGTGAGATACAAGATGTAAACAAGTCTTCAAGAACATTGGGATTTTGTGACTTCTGGGTAGCAGGAATAGAGCAGGAACACCTGCAGTCAGGTCTTAACTTGCCAGAAAGCAGACAGCAACGAGTGGAGGGCTTAGAGAAGACTTCACGAGCACATGTGTGAGAAACTCCCTTAGGAAGCTCAGAAATAATGGTGGAAGACTAAGGAAAGGGTGGAGGGCTGACGTCCTAGAATTAGACAGATGGGGACAACTGGCCAAAGAAATGCGGGCATTTCTTACAAAGTTTGAGGGGTTCTCCAGAGAAACCTAACCAAATATACATACATATATATATCTCCAATAAAGAGATTTATCACAAGGAATTGACTGACTCACCCAACTGTGGGTGCTAGCAGGTCCCATGATCATCAGGGTGAGTAGGCAAGTTGAAGACCCAGGAGAGCCAATGGTGTAGTTCTAGTCCAAAGGCTGGTGCACTTAAGACCTAGGAAGAGTCTGTGTTTCAGTTCATGTCTTAAGGCAGGAAAAAGCTGATTTCCAGTTCAAAGGCCATCAGGTGGGTTGAGCCCTCTCTTTCTTGGGAAAGGATCAACTTTTTTGGTCTATTCAGGCCTTTGGCTGATTGGATGAGGCCCACCCACATCAGGAAGGATAAACTGCTTTACTCAGTCTACTGACTTAAATGTCAATCTCATCCAAAACACCCTTACACATGTACCCAGGCCAGGCGCGGTGGCTCACCCCTGTAATCCCAGCACTTTGGGAGGCTGAGGCAGGTAGATCACCTGAGGTCAGGAGTTTGAGACCATCCTGGCCAACATGGTAAAACCCCATCTCTACTAAAAATACAAAAATCACCTGGGCATAGTGGCGCACACCTGTAACCCCAGCTACTTGGGAGGCTGAGGTAGAAGAATCACTTGAACCTGGGAGGCAGAGGTTGCAGTGAGTCAAGATAGCGCCACTGCACTCCAGCCTAGGAGACAGAGCAAGACTCCATCTCAAAAAAAAAAAAAACCAGGGCTGGGTGTGGTGGCTCGTGCCTGTAATCCTAGCATTTTGGGAGGCTAAGGTGGGCAGATCACATAAGGTTGGGAGTTTGAGACCAGCCTGGCCAACATGGTGAAACCCTGTCTCTACCAAAAATACAAAAATTAGCTGGGTGTGATGGTGCACACCTGTAATCCCAGCTACTTGGGAGGCTGAGGCATGAGAATCGCTTGAACCTGGGAGGCAGAGGTTGCAGTGAGCTGAGATCACACCACTGCACTCCAACCTGGACAACACAGTGAGACTCTGCCAAAAAAAAAAAGACACACAGAATAGTGTCTGTCCAAATATCTAGGCATCCCATGGCCCAGCCAAGTTTACACAAAAATTAACCATCATACAAAGTAACCTTATTTACTCACACAGGCTGATGATTTTGGTCTATGAATACACCATTTCACAAAATCTTCCCAACAGGTATTACTGTTAGGTATTACTGAGGCAAGTTAAAAGGTTAAGTGGATTGTCTGAGATCACAGCTAATGGAGGAGCAAAGATTTGAACCCATAACTTCATGCATGTTAGAAACTGTTGTTTCTAGCAGTTTCCAGAATAAGGAGTCCTTTTTATTAGCAATAAAATACCATAACTTTGTTTAAATATTGATTCAAGCAAACAAACTATTTTTTAAAATTTTTCGAAACAAATGGGGAAAACTGGAGATAATCTTGGTTTTAGATAATACTAAGCAATTATTGTGAATATTTTAGTAGCAATATGGCAAGGTTATATAAAGATAAAACTGATAGGTATATCATTACATGATAGTATTTTTATTTGAGATAATATATCACAAAAAATTTTTTTTTCAAAAGCTATGAGTTCCTACAGACAGAGTCCCAGGACAGTATACTAGCTTGTGTACATCCTGACTGATTAGTGCCTGTGGCATATCCTTATTAAATACTTTGAATTTTGACCCCCGCCTCAATGTGTTGACTTCATTCTGAGCCAGGGTCTTCCCATGATCACAAGGTGGCTGCAGTAGCTCTAGCCTTTACCTTCCCTCAGCTTTATAACCAGCTGGGGAAAATTGTTTAGCTTCCTTAACAGTCTCCAAAGCCCTGGGTCTTGCTCTCATGGGGCCTAACCAGATAACTTGCCTTTAATGAGCCAATCAACTATGACTAGAAGCTAACAACTGGAACCAACCCCTTAGTATATTGCATAGGCTCATGTTGGTGAAGAGGTATTTGCCCAAATAAATGTGGGGTACTGTTAGGAAGACAGAATGGATAGTGAATGGCCAAAACCAACTATTTTCCCTCTCACACCCTCCTACATGAGATTGAGTCTGGGTGTGTTCGACCTGAGTCTTTAGGTAATAAGGAAAGTTAGCCCTTTGTGGATGGAACGTTTTCCAGTGAACTGGGAATCTTAAAAGAAGTGAGCTCAAGGCCAGGCCCGGTGGCTCATGCCTGTTATCCCAGCACTTTGGGAGGCTGAGTTGGGAGGATTGTTTGAGCTCTGAGCTCAGGAGTTCAAGACCAGCCTGATGCAACACAGGCTGAGACTACGCGTGGCTAATTTTTTTATTTTTTGTAGAGATGAGGGAACAACTGAGACTGCCCCCCGGCCATCTCTACAAAAAATTGAAATTTTGCCAGATGTGATGCATACCTTTTGTCCCAGCTACTTGGGAGGCTGAGGCAGGAGAGGAGAGTAGCTTGAGTCTGGGAGGTCAAGGCTGCAGTGAGCCACGATCATGCCACTGCACTGCAGCCTGGATGAGACCCTGTCTCAAAAAATAAAAATAAATGCATAAATACATAAAATGAGCTCAGTAGAATCAGGAAGAGAACAGGATCCCCTCTGCGCCTTAGTAGGAGCCATGATCCCAGCCAGGCCCATGCCCTCCAGGGCCTCTGCACCCATCCTCTGTTTCCACAGTATCCAGAAACAGGATCTCTAATCTTTTTGCTCATTTTACATAGGGACGACAGAGGCTCAGGGAACAACACACAGTGGAGGTCACTTGCCCAGGAAGGGTGGGAGTAGTCAGTGGAATGAGCCCGAGGGATCCGCCCTGTTTTCACCTCTGGGTCCCACTCATTTCATAGAGTCCAACCGGTGGCGTTGCAGATGGACTCACAAGTGAGTGGATTGTGCCCCAGACCCACATCCGTCCAGAACCCCAGCCACATGATCTCCCCACCCCTATACAAGGGAGAGTGATATGGCTTGGCTGCATCCTCACCCAACTCTCATCTTGAATTGTAGTTTCCATAATCCCCACATGTCATCAGTGGGACCAGGTGGAGATCATTGCATCATGGGGGTGGTTTCCCCCATCCTGTTCTCGTTATAGTTAGTTCTCGCAAGATCTGACAGTTTTATAAGGTGCTTTTCCCCCTTTTGCCCTGCACTTCTCCTTGCTGCCACCATGTGAAGAAGGACATGCTTGCTTCCCCTTCTGCCATGATTGTAAGTTTTCTGAGGCCTCCCCAGCCATGCTGAATTGTGAGTCAATTAAACCGCTTTCCTTTGTAAATTATCCAGTAGTGGGGCAGGACTCGGGCCCAGAACTGCAGGGCAAGCATTTGGGTCTCTATTCTGAGTTGTGGGACTTTGGATTTGGGAAGCCCCAAATCCAAAGAAGAGGGAAGTGATCGGACTCATATTAACATAACAGAATCTCCCAGAATTCAGAGTGGAGAACAGATTGTGGGGGTGAAGGAGGAGGAGGAGGAGTGGAGACTCCTTGATGAGCCTTAGACACTCCTGTACTGCCATGTGATGCATGAGAACTTTGTAATTGTGGCCTCACAGGGTTGCCCTGGGTGGAGGTTGGCCATTCTCCAGCACTGTCTTTCCCCCAAGAATTGCATCTTTCAGATCCCACGGAGTTGCCCAAGTGGAGCGGGTCCAGGAGTCCTGGGTGCCTGACGGTAGAGGCATGACCCCATCTGGGCATTGCTCTTCAACCGCTGGCCTGCATTTAATGTGTTATGCGAGGTACACATAACCTGAAACATCTCTAACTCCAGTTCCTCTGTTGCAGTTCGGTTTTCCGGAGACTGGAGACACCTAATGTCACCAACATCCAAGGACTAGTGAAAACCACTTGCAGAGGAGTGTGGGCATGGAGTAGAGGATGAGGAGGTACCTTTTAAGCAAGTCAGGTCTCCCAAGGCCGGTGCTTCCACTCAGAAGGCCCTCCAGTCCCAAAAGACATGCTACAGCCAGCTGAGCACTGTGGAACACACCCTACACAGAAACTGCACATGTGTGGCCCGTGAGGGAGAAGCTTTAATTTCAGTGCAAACCTTCATCAGCCCCAGAAGGGGCACAGTGGAGAGAGACCTTTCTGGAAAAACAAGGGTAGGGTCATCTTGTTGAAGAGCCACAGAGTTCACACTCGACAGATGCCATTTCCATGCAGCAAGGTTGGAAAAGGCTAACTGGTCAGCTCTGGCTTCTTCCAGCACCAAGCAATTCACAATGAGAAGCCTGATTTGGATTGTTGTACAAGGCTTGCTGGGAAAGTTTAAAAGGCATTGTGGGCCTAATCACTGGGTGTAATTAATAGGGAGTGAGGATATTGCAGTAAACTGGGAGAATGTGTCCCTTCCAAATATGCATTCACACATTTTCAGAGACTAAGGCTGTGTGGAATCAGGGTATACAAATTATAACTTCCAAATCTCTCTCTCTCCTATAGCACATATCACTGACAGAGCAAATGCATTAAAGATTATTGGATTTCTATAGTCTTTATGGTCTGTTCACCTCTAAACCATTGCTGCACAGGTGAAAGAGTGGAGATTACAGGGACGTAGATAGAGTCCATCAATGTGGCTTATGACCTAGCCATTCTTTCTGGTGACTCAGATGGAAATAGACTTCATTGCCTGCTGACTTTTGCCACCACTGCAAAAGGTTAACCCCTCCCAAGGAATCCGGCCAGAGATGGCAGAATCAACATACGGTTGCCAAAACTTCTGGTTTTCTAAAAGAAGTGGATATGTATTTTTACGTAGAACCCTTTTATAAACTCTTTATTGCGGTATAATTGACATGCAATAAAACTCATGTTGCAAATATACAGTTTGATATGTCTTTCATGTACATATATTTCAAACCATCTCTATAGCTGTGATAACGAACATATCCATCACCCAACACATTACCTCGTCTCTTATAATCCTCTTCTCTCTGCACTACTGATAACGACTCCCCTGGAAACTACTGATTAACTGTAGCTTAGTTTGTGCCTTATCTAGAATTTTCTTATAAATGAAATCATGAAGTATTTATTCTTTTTTCTGGTTTCATTCATGACACATACTTATTTTTAGGTTTGTTGATGTTGTGTCTATAATTTTTTTAATTGTTCAGTAGCATTCTATTGTCTGGATATGCCACAATTTGTTTATCCTGTCTTCTGTTAATGAATATTTGGGTTGTTTCTAGATTGCAGCTATTAAGTAACTATGCTGAAAGCAAAATTTTCAAAAAGAGCTAGGACAGTCGTTGAATCTCATATTCCACTGCTCTCACACTCTAGACAAATTAATTTATTGTTTCTTTTACAGGCCTGAGGGTTTGTTGTCTTTGCTTGCGCTAAGCTCCTCCACTGGAAATGCCCTGTTTCCCACCCTCTCTCAGCTTACGCAGCTTCTGCTCACCTTTAATGGCAGCTCAGATGCTACCTTCTTCAGGAAAGGTTCTCTGAACTCCTTCCCTCCCCACCCTCCACACCCCAACCTGATCCAACCTCTCCAAACCTCTGCAGCACTGCATACCTGTCTTGTGACACCTCTCCTCTTCCCACGAATTCATGAGACGTGGAACTTTTTGTGTTATCAGTTTCTTCCCCCTTCCAGGCTGCAGACACTACGAGGCAAGCCTATGTCTTGTTCAACCTTGTATGCCCCCACACCAACTCATGGTCAGTACCCAACAGTTACGAAATTCCATTCGAGTCAGCATCCAGGTGGATGTCACTTCTCACAGGTATTGCAACCACCATTAAAACAAATCAACATGGTTGGACGCAGTGGCTCACACCTGTAATCCCAGTCCTTTGGGGGCCGAGGTGGGCAGATCACGAGGTCAGGAGATCAAGACCGTCCTGGCTAACACAGTGAAACCTGGTCTCTACCAAAAAAAAAAAAAACAACAACAAAAAGTTAGCCTGGCATGGTGGTGGGCGCCTGTAGTCCCAGCTACTCGGGAGGCTGAGGCAGGAGAATGGCGTGAATTTGGGAGGCGGAGCTTGCAGTGAGCCAAGATTGCACCACTGTACTCCAGCCGGGGCAACAGAGCGAGACTCCGTCTCAAAAAAAAAAAAAAAATGTTCTTTTTCTTAATCTAGGTGGTGTGTTCAGAAGTATCACTTCACTTTATTATTATTATTGTTATTATTATTCACTCTTTAATATGTCTGATATAATTTTTTTTGAGACAGAGTCTCACTCTGTTGCCCAGGCTGGAGTGCAGTGGTGCAATCTCGGCTCACTGCAGCCTCCACCTCCTGGGTTGAAGTGATCCTCCCACCTTAGCCTCCCAAGTAGCTGGGACTACAGGCACGCACCACCACGCCTGGCTAATTTTTGTATTTTTAGTAGAGACAGGGTTTTCCCATATTGGCCAGGCTGGTCTCGAACTCCTAACCTCAAGTGGGCTGCCTGCCTCGGCCTCCCAAAGAGCTGGGATTGCAGGTGTGGACTACCATGCTCGGCTGCATACGTTTTTTTTAAAGTAAATAGGAAAACTAGAGCCTGAGCTCTCATAGATTCTCCATCATTTACACATCGCTTTCATACATGAAGAATTGTTTCAATTGTAGAGGGTAGACCATTCCCTGAGATCAATTCTGCTCTGGATTTCCCATATGCTCCTTAGAGCTGGGTCATTGCTACCTTAAGAAAGCGCTCATTGAAACTTGATGCCTATAATTCTTAATTACAATTGCATTGCTGGCTTTATGTGCATCTCTGCTCATTTAAACTCAATGCTGACTGACAAATTGTGCTCGTCTGCCTATTCGACAGTAATTTAGTCAGGCAACCTGCAGCTTGCACCAGATTGATGAGCAGCTGTTGGATCTGTTTGGGGGACGTATTGTTGTTTTCTTGGTGTAGGCTGCTTTGTGCGGCTGCTGAATGGATGAATGGTTTTGTCTTCTCCAGTGACACTGTGGGCCCTCTGGATGACCACTCCTGGAACTCCAAATGCACATTTCAAAAAAAAATCAATCACCCACCATTCCAAACGCACCCTCACTCAGAGAAGCAGGATGGACTGGCCCATCTGATTCAACTCAGATTCACATTGCTGTTTTCCAGGCCAGCGAAAGGTCAGGGTGATACCCAAAATGTGGCCATCCGTAGCCTCAAATCAAAGCCTATTTCATTTGTTACACATGGTGACTTGTCTCTGAAGAGCTTTAGGCTAGCATAAACAGCCTTCCAGTACAGTAACCCTGTGCGCAGCTCCTGGGCTCATGCAATTCTGAACTGTGCAGTCTCCCTCTGCCATAGCTCATGGCCTTCAGCCCCTTAAGCATGTTGAGGTTCTGAGTTAATTGTCTGAATCTCTTCAGCTGTATTTATCTCCCTCCCCCCAATAATTCACACTTGATTATGTTTCCAGTTCAACTGGTTTTTCGTGGTGCCCTATGGCCTGAATACAG
Source organism: Macaca thibetana thibetana (assembly GCF_024542745.1). NCBI lineage: Eukaryota > Metazoa > Chordata > Mammalia > Primates > Cercopithecidae > Macaca > Macaca thibetana. The sequence goes on from NC_065595.1 coordinate 56,095,155, forward strand.
AGTTAAGGAAAAGTGTCCCGAAGGTATAAGCAACTTTATTGAGATATAATTCACAAACCATGCAATTCTCCCATTTAAAGTGTATGATTCAATGGGTTTGGTTTATTACGGTATTTTTAAAAATTGTAGTAAAATATATATAACATGAAATCTTATATTTTAACCTTTAAAAAAAAAAGAAAAGAAAAGGCTGGAGTGCACTGGCACGATGTTGGTGTCACTGCAACCTCTGCCCTTCGGCTCAAGTGATCCTCCCACCTCAGCCCCCTGAGTAGCTGGGACTTCAGACATGAGCCACTTCGCCCAGCTAACTTTTGTATTTTTTTGTAGACACGGGGTTTTACCATATTGGCCAGGCCGGTCTCGAACCCCTGACCTCAGAGAATCCGACTTCGGCCTCCCAAAGTTCTGGGATTACGGGCGTGAACCACTGCGCCCGGCCCCATTTTGGATTTGAAAATAAATTGACATCACCACATTTCAAGGAACTTAATCTAGGTCCACTTTAATAACGGACATTTTTCAGTGGTCTCATATTATGCCCTGAAATGTTCAGAGGGCACTGGGGACCCTAAGGTCAAACAGATCCTTCCCACTTGCAAGTATGCTCATTGGTTCCTGTTAAGGGACAACATCAAGTGCACTGGGGAGTCACCCACAGGTGGCAATAAAGTATGAGTACCTTACAGTTAATGTATTTTATATGTATAAGGAAGTTTCCCAAAGTTGAAGATGAATACCAGAGCGGATTCTTAAGCACTAGCTCTGAAATGGGGCTAGGAAGAATCAAAATATGTGCACCTTTTCAAACTCCCAACCCCACACCAACCCAATATCAGAGTCAATAATGTTGATTTCCCCATCACTGAGAAAAGCAATTCACGTGGGCTCCTCAAATCTTTCTCTTCCTGGTCAAGCACAGTGGCTCATGCCCGTAATCCCAGCACTTTGAGAGGCCGAGGAGGGCGGATCTCTTGGGATCAGGAGTTCAAGACCAGACAGGCCAACATGGTAAAACCCTGCCTCTACTAAAAATACAAAATTACCTGGGAGTGGTGCTGCACACCTATAATCCCAGCTGCTCAGGAGGCTGAGGCAGGAGAATCGCTTGAACCCGGGAGGCAGAGGTTGCAGTAAGCCAAGATCAAGTCACTGCACTCCAGCGTGGGTGACAGAGCAAGACTCTGTCTCAAAAAAAAAAAAAAAACCCTCTCTTCCCCATCAAAATGTGTCTTTATCTTTCTTCTCTCCCTGCCTCCTCTCCTGCTATCTGGAGGAGGTACCCCCTCTCCTTCAAAACTCCTTTCTCCTCATTGCCTCCACCCTTCTCAGGTGCTAGGCCCGCACTAGTTTCGTCATCCTTTCTCCCTTATCTCTTCCCTCCAAAGCCACAAACATCCTGAGTTTTCTCAACTGGCTTCTGTCCCTCAAGCCGCTATTCCAGCTCTTCACCACACAAATTCTTCACGAAGAACCTTTTCCAGTTGCTCATCTCATACAGACTTCTTAAAGCTTTGCAGTCTGGTGTTTCCACTGGGCAACCCGGAGCAAAAGAGGACTGTGCAGGGCTGAATGGGGTCTAGAAACCAAGAAGGAAGACCAATGAAGCCATGAACTCAGAATGGCTATGATGGCATTGGGGTAAAGATGCAGCAAAATAGAGAAAGAAATGTAGACAGGCATACTGGCAACAGCACCTGGAGTTGACTAGTGATAAGTCAGGCCCCTGTTGTAAGGCTCCTGTCATCTTGTTCATAAGTACAAAGGGGGTTAGGTGAACCGAGCTCATTGGAACACTCTACCGAGTTCACTAAAGACATCCTTCAATTCAAGTCATAGTTAGGATTGTCAGATTCAACAAACAAAAATGCAGGATGCCCAGTTAAATTTGACTTTAAGATAAACAATTTTTATTCATTATTTTATTGTGTTTGTCAATATTTTATTCATAAGTATGTCCCATGCAATATTAGGGTATCCTCAGCATAAGTATGTCCCAAATATTGCATGCCACTTACACTAAAAAAAAATTCCATTGTTTATCTGAAATTTAAATTGAACTGGGCTTTCTATAATTTGCCTGGCAATGCTAGTCACACTCCATACTTCACTTACGGAATTTTAACCAACCTCTTCCTCAATCCTCCTCCTCACTTGACTTCTAGAATACTACTTCATCTCAGTTCCTGTCAATGGCGTCTCTTCAACCTGGTCCTTGAATGTAGGGATTCCACAGGGTTTGGGCTGCAGGCCACATCCTGCTTGGCTCTGTGTCTTCTCCACAGTCAATCTGTCTGTTCCTCTGTTCCTAGGTCTTCCTCATGCCGCACTTATGGCTGATCATGTTCAGAACTTGAGTCACTTCCATCTTTCTTTAGATATCTTCACTTTGAATTGCTAGCCCTATGTCATACGCAACCCATCTAAAACCAAACTCATCATGCTAATATACCTCCAGAATTGGTCCTAGTTTCCCCACTAAGCCATGGTGCCAACATCCTCCTGATCTTGCGTCCAGGAAATGTCAGACCCAAATTCGATTCTTCCTGTTTCATTGCTTATATCCCATCACTAAACCTCTTTTACTCCATCTTTGAATATCTGTCATCTCTGTCACTGGGCCTCACCCTCTGTGATGTCTTGCTTGAAAAAATGTACTCCCAGGTGTCCATCCCCCATCTCTCCAGTTCTTTCTTCAAACGACTGCCACACAATATCTAAAAATGCTTTCCAATTACATCATTCCCTTCTGGAAGGTCTGCATGATTTCCACTGACTCAGAATAAACTCCTGCTTGAGCCTCACTTCCGGTACAGAAGGAGCCTTCTTAACTGTTCTGAACCAACACCTATGAGAGTCAACCATCTACCTTCACCCAATTATGACGTAAATGTACATTTCTCTTTTTTTCAATTTGCAGAGAATTTGAAAATACAGAAAAGCTTAAGAATAAAAGTGTATTTTTTAAAAGAATGACCTTTTAGGCCAGGTGCGGTGGCTCACACCTGTAATCCCAGCACTTTGGGAGGCCGAGGCAGGCAGATTACCTGAGGTCAGGAGTTCAAGACCAGCCTGGCCAACATGGTGAAACCCCATGTCCACCAAAAATACAAAAGTTAGCCGAGCACGGTGGCAGGCGCCTGTAATCCCAGCTGCTCAGACGGTTGAGGCAGGAGAATTGTTTGAATCCCAAGAGGTGGAACTTGCAGTGAGTTGAGATGGTACCACTGCATTCCAGCCTGGGGGACAGAGTGAGACTCTGTTTCAAAAAAAAAAAAAAAAAGAAGAAGAATGACCTTTTAATCCCTTAATACGTTGCAAGTTTCCATGATCTGACCCAGGCAATGTCTGCAGGCCCATCTCCCAGGGGGTGCTACCAAATATCCGAAACTAAGCCTCGAGGTTTATTCATCATTTCCCAAATATGCCACCGTCTCTCCTGCACATGTGCCTTTTCCCAGCCTGACATTCTCTTTTGCCCATTCCTCACCTGCTCAACTTTCAAAAGCAACTCTTTTGTGAGGCCATCCCTGGTTTCTGTGTCACACACCCCCGATTTCTAGTTAGAAGTAATTTCTCTTTCTCCTAAATTCCCACAAAATGTGCCCCTTTATTTAGCACAGATTTATTTGTCTCCCCTCTAAGTTGTTGAGCAAACATGGATTGATGGGTTAGTTACTGGGACATGGGCTGGGAGAGGCAGGATTGGTGAAGATAGCAGGACAATGAGACTTGGGGAGGACGGAGGATCAGGGAGGGCATAGTGACGTCAGTACATCTGGGCTCACATCAGGTGTCCCCACTCCTTGGCAGCAAGGCCTTGGTGGACTCGCTGGGTGCCCCACCCAGAGCCCCTTGGTAAGGGCCCTCACCTGCGATCTTTGCTAACTCACAGCTTCTTGACCTATGAGCCTGGGAGGTGACATGAACCCCGGGAGTGCCCCATCCCCTTTTGATAATGGCTAATTCTGGGGTACAAAAGCCTGACTCCTTTGCCCAAGTTGCACAACTCTTTAGTCCGATTTGGGTTCCAGAGACCCTCTCCGCAGCCCTCCACCCTCAGCCGGCCAAGGTAGACTCCACCTGAGACCTCACTCGCTCAGCTCCTTCCCGTCCTTCTCTGGGTGTCCTCACTCCCGGGGGATTCCCAGGGAGAGCACCCTCAGGAAGTCCCAGCACCTGAAGTCCTGTCCCATCATTTGGCCTGGTATCAACGTTATGTTCTCTCTTTGACCTATGCCGTTATCTCTGAACTGGAGCTCAAGTTCTCCCCCACAGTTGTGAATAAGGACTGTGCAAGCACTTAGCTGGAGGCTGGGAAGTAACAGTTCCATTCAATGCTCCCGGAAACGGAACCTGAGCCCTCAGGAAGGCAGTCCCCAGGGGCAGGCAGTTAACAGTGCTGTGGTGGAGGTGGGCGTGAGGTACCCTCCCTGGAAGGGAAGGAGAGCTTCGCAATGAATGCAGCTCAGCCTCACACACCCCAATCCCTCTGCCTCACCTTAGTGAACTTTAATAATCAGTTTACCTTTACCTTGACTGCGAACCTATCTTTCCTTTTTTTGTTTTGTTTTGTTTATTTGAGGTAGAGTCTCACTTTGTCGCCCAGGCTGGAGTGCAGTGGCACTATCTCAGCTCACTGCAACCTCCACTTCCCATGTTCAAGTGATTCTCCTCCCTCAGCCTCCTAGGTAGGTGGAATTACAGGCGCCCATCACCACACCTGGCTAATTTGCATATTTTTAGTAGAGACAGGGTTTCACCATGTTGGCCAGGCTGGTCTTGAACTCCCAACATCAGGTGATCCACCTGCCTCAGCCTCTCAAAGTGCTGAGAATACAGACGTGAGCCACCACACCCAGCCTCATGAACCTATCTTTCTGGATTCGTTCATAAATTATTTCTAGTGATTGCTGTGTGACCCCAAGAAACTAGAATTTCTAGGCACTCCATTGTGGGTCAATAAGCACTGACTTAATATTAAAATCATCTAGTGAGGAGAACACTGACCTAGTTTCAATCTGTGTGCTCGTAGCAGGAGGACGACGGTGTAGAGTCTGCTAAGATGAACACACCGCAGAGGAGATGGGGTGCTAGCCCGGGGATTTAGGGCCCAGGAGGAGAGCGAGAGAAATGGCTTACATTTATCTGCAGAATACATTTCCCATTTGTTTCATGGCACACTAACCACCGTGCAGCTGTGACTTGCGGGTCTATTCAGTCCTTGGCTGCTTTACATTTTGATTCTTACACACTGAGGATTCTGCTTTTTGGGACTTTAAAAGATTTGACCATAGAATGTGTTCATTTTCAAGTAGATAAAAGATCTTCCTACAGATCAACCAAGAGCATTTCATCTTTTCTTTCTGTGATACCCATCCCAAGGCATACAGCACAATTCAAGAAACAGACATCATCGCTAAAAAGCAGAACATAACCAGATGGCTTTCCAGTTCTGACTATCCGAATACTGTGTCATCTGTGTTACATCATTCTTACAGAACACACACTGCTTTAATTGTGCAGCACAGATCATGACAGATTGCTCCATTTTTTGACATCATTTTCTTTAGTGTTTGCTCTGCTCTGAGCTCAGGGAAACTAATTATGTCCAGGTGGGGTCCAGGTGCAGATATATGTGCTAACTCCAGAGGGCCTGCTTATATATGAAATGGTTTTGCTGGAGTGTTCTAGCTTTGAAAACTTGCTCTCTTGGCCCTTTTTAATAAGAGCTCATTTCTCTCTAAATATTCCCCCATCCCCATGCTGACATGAGTAATTGAAGCTCTCAGGGTCCGGGACCAGCTCTGAGAAGAAGAGCGTTCTCAGACTCGATTGCAGATAGTGGGCTGCCGTTCCTTAGAGTCTCTCAGAAAACCTGTCTTTAGCGTACATGGTCTCATTCTTTAAAGTATCATTCTCATGCACGATGCTGAGATGATTTAGCTTCACTTCCAGTTTAGAATGGAAAATCATACTTGTTACGAAGATGTATTTCCTGTTATGAAAAGGAACTGGATGGCTGGAGGTAGATGGTGGTGATGGTTGCACAGAAGTGTGAATGGACTGAGTGCCACTGAATTGTACCATTTAAAATGACTAAGATGGTAAATTTTGTGATGCATATTTTATCACAGGAAAAAAAAAGGGACTGGTACTGTTTCCAACTTCAGGAGGTGGGCTCCACGGAAATTAGAGCAATATGCCAATTTCAGATCAGTAATATTTACAGAATCCTTCTATTCTATTGATTTTTGCAGAGACTTACACCTTACATTGGCATAGAATTGCTTTATAGTTTGAAAACCACTTTTATATATGCTATTGTATTTTACCCTCTCTGTGTATACAAGATAAGTAGGTTTATCACCATATAACAGATAAAGATTGTTGCATTATCTTTACTACCTAAGAAATTACTTAGGTAGTAAAGATATAATACTCATTTTGGCCAGGCGTGGTGGCTCCCACCTGTAATCCCAGCACTTTGGGAGGCCAAGGTGGGCAGATCACTTTAGATCAGGAGTTCAAGACCAGCCTTGCCAATATGGTGAGACCCCATCTCTACTAAAAAGACAAAAATTAGCCAGCCATGGTGGTGCATGCTTGTAATTCCAGCTACCTGGGAGGCTGAGCTACAAAAATCGCTTGAGCCTCGAAAGCAGAGTTGCAGTGAACTGAGATCGTGCCACTTCACTCCAGCCTGGACAACAGAGCGAGACCCAGTCTCAAAAAAAAAGAAAAAGAAAAAGAAAAGAAAGAAAAAGAACACTTATTTATTTTACTCCACGATCTGCAATTATGTTCAGGGCTTGGCAGAGATGGCCACCTCTGCTCCACAAAGCATCATTTGAGGTGGCCCAACGAGGACTAGAGGATCCACTTCCAAGAATGGTTCCCTCACATGGCTGGCAAGTTGGTGCCAGCTATCAGCTGGGATCTCAGTCAGGGATGTGAGTTAGGGGTCTGAGTTCTTCTCCACATGGACCCCTCCCCAGGGCTGCTGGGACTTTCTACAGCACAATGGCTAGGTTCCAGAAGTGGGTGTTTCAAAAGATAGGAAGAGGTAGCTCCCAGTCTTTAACGACTTGGGTGCAGGAATGCGCACATCTTCGCCTGTACTGTATGCTCTCAGTCAAAGCATTTACAGGGCCTACAATCTCCCAGGAAAGGAGACATGGACCCAATCTCTGGAAAGAAAGATTGTCAACCAATCTGTGTCCATCTTTAATCTGTCTCAAGCATGTCAAGACTTGGAATAGGTTGGCTATGATTACTCAGAGATGTGATCCTTGGTTTTCTCCATGAAATTTCTGGATTGGTGTGATTATTATGCACTAAAACCCATCTAAGTCACTTTACATGATTTTCTTCCCATGAAATCTGTTGATAATCACGCTTAAACCACTTTCCCTCCTTTAATTTAGAGTACAAGAGTGAGTTGAGTTATTTTTTCTACTACAGAATGCTTTGAAATACATCTCTTCCAGCTCCAAGATCTACGTATATACATGAAATCTTTAATTTAGTTTCTGCCAATGATTTAAACACTATTTTTATCATAATATTTATCACACTAAATGTATATAAATGCAAAATCACTAAAACTAAGCAGTTTGAATGTCATAAATGTCATTTATCAGATTATCTCAAGTAAGAAGTGAATTCATTTGATGTTACCTAAAAACCTTAAAGATTATAAATGTGTTATTACGGTTGTGTTTTTATGGTATGAAATTCCTACTTTAGAGTGAAGCTCTTGTAGATGAAATAACAATTTTCTTTGAAGAATTTTACCTTGCAGTTAAATTTGCTGGGAATAAACCATTCCATCAAAAAGGAGATACTGACCTATGAGTGCTGCATGTTGACAAATAAGGTTGTTAAACCATGGAGACCACGGAGAACATTCTTTACAGTGAACTGGTTGAGGTGGTCACCACCTTAACCAAACGATCAAACTCCACAACCACATCACTAATGGTCTAACAACCTGATGTTAAATGCCTCCCGGCATGATACAGTAGGAAGTAAATGGTACCGACTGTAAAATAATCTTGCCCAAAATGACTTGACTCTAATTGAGCCTTAATATCTTTCAGTAAGCCTTTCTCAACTAGTTCCTCAGCTGAACTATGGATCCACAGAAAGTGAGTTGAGTGATGATTGTCAGTTCTCCTAAGAATGGAACATAACTAGTACCATTCTAGTTGCATGGGATAGAAGTTACTTCACGACCTAAAATGAGTGCCTTAGGACAATACCCCTCAATCCTCTCATGGGTCCCCAGTTGTGAAGGGTCAAGTTCAATGAGAAAATAATCAGGCAAATCCAGAATGTGGCATATTCTACAAAACAACTCATCTACTTTCTCCAAAGAGAAAATATCGTGGGGGGAAAAAAAATGGTGATTATTAATTAAAGGAGTCTAAAGACTTCAGTCACAGTTGATGATAGTTTATGCCTCTTTTTGGCCTTCACCTACAAGGATTCATACAGTCTGTGCTCTTGTATCAAGCTTCTTTCACTCAACATGTCTGAGATTCTTCTATGTTATTGCAAGATGCAATATCTCTTTCCTTCTGTTACTGTGTAGCATTCCTTTGTATATACATATGCCACAATTCAGTTATCTATTTTATTGTTGATGGATATCTGTGACTTTTCCAGCTTGGGGACATTGTGAATAAAGCTGTTGTAAGCATTCTTGCAAGGGTCTTTGATGGCATGTGCAACTCTGCGGTGTAGACTGAGGAGAGGAATTACTGGTTCATAGAATTAGTATCTGTGGAAGGATTTTAAATACTGTCAACAATTTTCCTAAGTGGTTCAACCAATTTGCACTTTCAGCCAAAGGATCTGGGAGGTTCAGTTGTTTCATATCCTTGCCTCTTCTAGGAGATGGGGAAGAGGTCATATTGACTGTGGTAAAATATGCACACCAAAATTTACCATCTTAGTCATTTTAAAGGGTACAATTCAGTGGCATTCAGAGGTTGCCTCAAGAGAAACAGCTTGGGGCAACCTTCTGGGGCAATGAAAATATTCCACATATCAACCTGGTTGGTGGTCATATAGGGGTCACAATTTTTACATAAGTATGTAAAAATTCATCAAGGTACAGATTTGAGGTTATACCCTTGTATGTAGGTTCCACCTCAATGAAAGATCAGAGAGCAAGAGATTAAAAAGACAACAACCAAATGTAATGGGTGAAACTTAATTGGCTCCTTGTTCAAAACAAAAAATACTTACCAAAGACAGTTTTGAATCACTTGGAGAGGTTTTAATATGGCCTGGATATCAGATGCTATTAGGGAATTCTTTTTCATTATCTTAGGTGTGATCATTGTGTTGGGGTTATTAAGGAGAATGTTCGCATTAGGAAATGCATGCTGGGGTATTTAATTAGGGGTACACTATCGTGCTGCCTGTAACTTACTTTCTAATGTTTCAGCAAATGTGTCTGTGTGTGTGTATGTGTGTGTGTGTGTGTACACATAGAGATAAAAACAAAGCAAATACGGAAAAAAAAAATGTTAACCATTGTTGAAACTAGGTGGTGGATATGAAGTTGTTATATTATTTTTTCAACTTTTCTGAATATTTAAAACTTTCCAAAACAAAAATCAAATGTGTTGGGGGAAGATATAGAGAGTTGAAGTGACCAGCTTAAAATGACAAGGTAACTAAGGAGAAGACCCTAAAAGAAAACTCTAGCAATCTTGATCCTCTCTGTGCCATCCTGTACATTGTCGCTTACCGGTGTTAAAGACTGATTGTTAAATTTGAATATGCTTTTTAAAATTTATTTCCTTCTTCAAAGTGCTTCCAATAGTCTAACGGGAAAGCACAAAGACACCCCTAGATTTCTCTTATAAATAAACTTGCATTCTGCCTGCAAATCAAACCTCCCCCTGCCCCCGTCTCTCGCCTGTTACATAGCTACTTTCAAAATCACTCCACAATCATTTGACCCATGTCCATATTCCCTTTTTCTAATGCAAAAGCTAAATTGAAAGCTAAGCGGCCCAGGCAGCCCACAAAGCCCCATGATTTCTGCCCTGAGCGGGAGGGGACCTGGTGAAACGCCGCGCCGCTGTTTCAGGTTCACTGCCCAGCTGCCACGCTCAGCCCAGCTTCTCAGGTGGCTGGGCCACTTTGAAGGTTTACTTTCAATTAAAAAAAAAAAAATAAGAAAGAAGCCAAATCGGCAGCTGTCAGGGATGCAGGGGAGATTTATTCTGGGTGGTCAAAGGGGAGCGTGGCCAGCAGTAAAGGCCTAAGGTAGGCAGGAAGGAAATTCAAGCTGGAGAAAGAAATTCCTCCTGGCAAGGTCAGCCGATGCTGGGCTAGTCCTTCTGGGTAAGGCTGCCCGATTCCTACTGCCGGACCTGCTCAAAAGGGAGCCGCGGAGTCGGCTTGCAGACACTTAGAGAGTGGGTTTGGGGAGGGAGACTGTCCAGGGGGAGCTTTGAAAGCAGAGCTTATTAATCAGATGAAACCAGGCCTGAGGGATCCAAACATGACTGATTTTCAAATTGCTTCCTGATTCAAAAGCTGGTGTTGCCCACCTCAAAATGTGATGAGAGGTGAAGAGGCCAGGTCCCTGGGCAGTTCTGCACGCATCGAGCTTCCATTGAAGTCGGCCTGTGTGAAGAAGCAGAGCAGCTGTGCAGAGCGGAGCTGGAGTGGGGGGCTGTGGTTTTATCACCTTTCATTTCCTGTCTCAATTCTGATACGGCTTTAGACGTTTCACATGCGAGTGTGAAAACTAACGTGTGCTTTGCAAAAGCAATCAGCCAAGCGCCCCACTAACCCTGATCAATGCCCTAGTAACTTCTAGAACCAATCAGTCAGCTCCAAACATGGGTTTTAAAATATTCTCAGCCCCTCTCCCCTGTTTACAGCCATGTTATTTATCCACGCAATCCCGGAAGTAATTGGAATATAGAAGCTCGAGTGGGTTCTATGCCCTCTCCATTTCCTCTGGACGTACTAATTATCCGTGTTATACCCACTCGCTTCTTACCGTGGATAACGAGGGTTATCACTGACGCTGTTAGTTAAGCTAGTAGACATTGCCCAACTATCCCAGACCTCATTAGGTATTTAAGATACATATATGTGTTTTATACTTTTATATATATTTCAAATACCTATATTTATTTTATACTTGTACGTACTTTAAATACCTAACGAGGTATTTAAAATACATATATGTATCTAATATGTATGTATTTAAATACATATATGTATATATATAATGCATATATATACATATATATTTAAATACAGATATATATGTATTTAAATATATATGTATTTAAAATATGTATATATACACATATAGATAGAGATTTATTTTTTAAAAACAAACAAAATCACGATGGATTAAGCCTATTTTGTCGGATTTTCAGACATTGGCCTTCTTGTATCTCTCCTGTCATTTCGGACGGTTCCCAAAGAGCGGTCCTTGCACGTGTCCATAAACCAGTCTGTCGAGGGAAGTCAGCCTGAAGCAGCCTCCCTCTTTCAAGTCGTGGCTCTGGGTGTCGCTTGTCCTTGTCCACCACATGGACCTTCTGGGTGGGAAGCCCCGGCACTGCCAGTGCCCATCTGGAGAATGCAGTGGTTACACAGCCTCCAGAAGACACGTTTCTTCCATGGGAGCTCCACTTTCCAACTGGGTTGTCAAAATGCTGCGTTCCTTGCATCATGGATGAAAATGACTTTCTCTGGCTCTGTATCACTTTGTGACATCTGGTCACTAAGGCAGCTCTGTTATGCCAAGAGAATCACAAAGTGTCTTTTGAAAGGTTTTATAACGTGTGCGTTTGTAAAATAATTCCATAACTTCGAGTCATCATTCCTCTCTCCAGGGGAGTTCAAATATAAGCCAGGGCGATCATTATATTAAACACTGCTTGCTTTTTCTTCCTCTTTCTTCCCAACTCTTTTTTCCCCACTTTTCCTCCCAGATTTTCTTCTCCAAAATAAATTTATTTCTCTTTCCCAGGTTACAGAACAAAATCTCATAAGATTTTAATATAAGAAACAGATATTGATAGAGATGGAATGAAGGTATTCACGGGATTAACACTATCTGGGACTGTCCCTGATCAGTCGCAATTTTTAACAAACCTAAAAAGCCAAGTCAGGCACAGTGATTCATGCCTGTAATCCCAGCCACCGTGGGAGGATCACGTGGGTGGATCACCTGAGGTCAGGAATTGGAGACCAGCCTGGCCAACATGGCAAAACCCAGTCTTTACTAAAAATACAAAAATTAGCTGGGCATGGAGACACGTGCCTGTAATCCCAGCTACTCGGGAGGCTGAGGCAGGAGAATCGCTTGAACCTGGGAGGTGGAGGGTGCAGTAAGCCAAGGTCGAACCACTACACTCCAGCCTGGGTGACAGAGAGAGACTCTGTCTAAAAAAAGAGAAATAGGCTTATTTTGTGACTTATAAACAATGCCTACATTATGAAATAGATCAATCCTGAAAATTTGACCTTAGAACAATTTTCACCAAAATGTACATTATTTCCCCCATTAGCATCTATTATATTATCAAAGACAGAGTTTCATAAAAGCAAAAATTTGGGTGTAAGAGATGCCCCAATTTAAATAATATAAAATATGTGGGGTAAGATAAATATTTGATAGGGAGGGGGTACCATATGTCTTTATGTGAAGGAATGGCACAAATGTAAAAGGTTAAGTAGATATTTTGGTACAACTTACAGAAACAATAAACGTCACCCCAACATGCACGTGCTGCCTCGGTGACCAGGAAGGAAGCCGCTCCATGGCTAAATACAATGACTTAAAATGTGTAATTAGAGGCTGGGTGCAGTGGCTCATGCCTGTAATCCCAACACTTTGGGAGGTCAAGGTGGGTGGATCACTTGGGCTCAGGAGTTGGAGACCAGATTGGGCAATATGGTGAAGCCCCGTCTCTACGAACACACACACACACACACACACACACACACACACACAATTGGTCCGGCATGGTGGTACATGCCTGTAGCTTCAGTTACTCGGGAGGCTGAGATAGGAGAATCACTTGAGCACAAGGGGTGGAGGTTGCAATGAGCCAAGATTGTGCCACTGCACTCCAGCCTGGGCGACAGAGCGAGGCCCTATCTCTAAACAAATAAATAAAACGTGTAATTAGATTCATGGAACATGATGTAATATGAAATTAGAACCTATTTTTGTAATAAAAATAGTATCACTCTTTATACCCTGATCATATAATTATAAAAGAAGCTCTGTTGCTTCTTCGGGGGTTGGGCATCAACTAGAACTGAGCTGCAATACCAGCTACAGCCAGTAGATGGTGCTTCCATGAAGGAAGAAAAGACTGGAAGTTGAAAATTCTGCTTCTAGGAAGATACTTGAAGTTCGAGATCTTGAATTTATTGGGTACTTTGACATGTGGTTTTTACTAAGAAATAGATAGCTACTTTGAGAGCTCAGTGGGAACTGGAGTTGTAAGAGTAGATATAAAAGAAATGCCAACAGAAGAATTGTTTAGGAAAGTGGACATAGGTTTGTGAATGGGTAAGATAAGTACTCTTTTTCAGTGGATTTTGGGGAAGATTTTTTTAAGGTTTTGGAGGTCCTGGAGTGTGGCTATTTTTAAAAAGCCAAAAGCTTTTAGGTGGGGCACAGTGGCTCATGCCTGTAATCCCAGCACTTTGGGAGGCCAAGGTGGGGTGGATCGCCTGAGGTCAGGAGTTCGAGACCAACCTGGCCAGTATGGTGAAACCCTGTCTCTACTAAAAATACAAAAAATTAGCTGGGCGCGGCGGTGGGCTGTAATCCCACCTACTCGGGAGGTTGAGGCAGGAGAATCGCTTGAACCCGGGAGGCGGAGGTTGCAATGAGCCGAGATCATGCCACTGCACTCTAGCCTAGGTGACAGAGCAAGACTTCATCAAAAAAAAAAAAAGAAGAAAAAAAAAAGTCAGTAGCTTTTAATATTGTTAGGAAAGCTTCAGGAATGACACTAATGACATAGGTACAGAAAAACTTCTCTACTTACCTTATAGTCTCAGGGGATTGTAAGGGCTTCTTGAAGAAGTGATTGTGGTTTGTAATGTCACGGGGTAGCAAGGTGTGTGTGTGTGTGTGTGTGTAATGTGGATGGGAGGTGGATGGGGTGGGTTGTGTGGTGTGTGGAGTGGATACTGGGGGTGGATATGTGTGGGTTGGTGTGGGCCTGTGTGGACGAGCAGAAGTGTGTCACGCACGGAGAGGGCAGGTGTGGGGGCGGATGTAGCAGAGTATGTGTGTGCACACATATGCCCTCATGTGAGCACCTGGGACAGCCTTACCTTCTAGCAAGGGAGAAGGAGAAGTCATTGTTTTATCATTTTTTAGAGCGTTTATGTAGCCTTAACTGATTTTCTGAGTTTAAGTTAATACAAAATATGGAGAAGTGAGGGGGAACTGTGATCAGATTGCCTTACACTGTAACACAAAACAACCCTTCCCGTGTACTCAGTGGCTGCAGGACAGAACGAGAACAGAGAAAAACTATGTGGAGCTACTGCCATCTGGTGGACCACACAGAGACTGCTGACGTGGATGGGGGAAAGACTCTTAGGGGTTTTGTTGATTTAGATTTGCTTTTTGGTTTTGTTTTGTTTGGGGTTTGTGTGTTTGTTTGTTTGTTTGTTGTTTTTTTTTCTTTTTTGAGACAGCATCTCTCTCTGTGGTCCAGGCTGAAGTGCAGTGGAGCGATCTCGGTTCACCGCAGCCTCGACCTCCTGGGCTCAAATGATCCTCCCACTTCAGCCTCCTGAGTAGCTGGGACTACAGGTGCTCACTACCACGCACGGCTAATTTTTGTTCACCATGTTGCCCAGGCTGGTCTCCAACTTGTGACCTCAAGTGATCCGCCCACCTTGGCCTCCCAAAGTGCTGGGATTACAGGCGTGAGCCACCGCACCCAGGCAATTTGTTTTGTTTTGATTGGATTTGATTCGGTTTTTTGTTTGGTCCACTTACCAGTCACCTCTTTCTACAAGCTCTGTCTTATTAACTTCCCTATGTGAGCATGGTGTGAACAGAGCCTCCTGTGAGCATGGTGTGAACAGAGCCTCCTGTGAGCACGGTGTGAACAGAGCCTCCTGAGAGTCGAGAGACAGTGTGGGACGAAGCTTCAGCACCTGGACTCAAGTTGCAGATCCCTGAATTCAAGTTCTGGCTTCAGCACCCGCTGATAGTGCCGCCCCAGGCAAGTCAACTGCTCTCTTCATCCATTTGTTTCTAAGGAATGAGGCCATTCATCCCGTGCTGGTGAAGTAAGTACGGTACCTAAATTTCTGCATTACCATTATCCATGCAAATCCTGTTTGGCCTTCTCTATACAATGTCCAACACATCAGCTAAACGGCCTTGCTATGGAAGGACTGGGTTGTCTGAAAAGACACAGGGCCAAGCAGGGCTGCTCTGCCGTGGGGCAGCTGTAGGGGCATTACTCTCTCTTGCATCCCTACAAATAGTACTATAAAAGCAACAATTAATCAAGCTATGTCACTTCACTGTGGCGCACATTCATGCTCGCGTTCCTGTTGACTCCGTGCCAGGCAATCTCTAACTCCTTTAAGGCAAGGGCTCTGCCTACCCCATCCCCCAGTACCCGCTCCATGCTATGAACCTGACTAGGGGCTATTGTCTCAAAGCAGCAGGGATTTTCCTCAGTCTCGAGAATGGACTAGAAGAATATGACCTTCAGAACTTCAGATCATCCATGTGATGCTAGATGGAAAAAAACAAAAAAACAAAAAAAACAACAAAAAAAAGAATTGTACTCACACCAACTTGATTCCAGAAATGAGAGGCCAGGAAACATAGAACATGCAACCACCCACCTAACTGGGCCATGACCCAGATGGCCTACATTGGAGGCAAGAAAACAGGAAAGACAGAGTAATAATTTTAAAAACATTTGTTTCCAGTTATCTAAGAAGAAACTGATAAGTGTCTTCCTATGGAGGAAAAAGCAGATCTTTTTTTTTTACATCTTTATCTTGCCTATTGGAAATTTTCGGTAAGGATGAATATCAGAAAAATGTTCACAATTACCCTAAACTTTTTTGCAGGTTGTTTTCTTTTATGATCAACTGTGACCTTTACTAAGACAGCAGAGAACAGGCGGTTTGGAAATTTGAAGTGAAAGATAAAGTCGACTCCTTCTACTAATCCTTTCACAGAGCTACTAATCTTTAACCAAATGGGCTGGTTCTCTTTAAGGTCCTCTCTCATCTTTTATTCCCTCACAGAAGTAGAAACATGTGAAGAAATGTCTATGAGCATAAGCAAGGAGAAATGCATTTTTTAAAAGGCGCTATTTAATACAAAGTGCATAGCCCTTCGTATTGCAGTATATGACTTAAGGTGGAAACTTGAAGAGACTGAATGAGGTAATTCGGGGAAAGATGCTCATAGCTAAGAACAGCTTGTTTTTCCCTGCAATGCCCTTCCTCTTCCATTCTCATGGTACAATTTTACTCTCTTGGGTACCTGTATCCTACCATTGTTATGTTGTGTAGTTTATGATATTTCAGAATCACTTATCTTTACCACTAAATCATTTCTCAATGAATATGTTCCTATCGAGAAGTAGCCATGACCTTAAAAAAAAGTCTGTTCTCTTGCATGATAATGCTCAGTAGCTTCTGTCTGAACACACAGAAGAATAAGCAATGTAAATATCTGCTTCTCTTTTCTATTCAACTTTTAGAGGCTGTTTAATACACAGCAGGGTAAGTGCTTGACATGTCAGTTAGCTATTGCTGAATAGCAAACACTCCCAGAATGTAGTCTTATCATTGCTCAGGAGTCTCTGGGTCAACTGGGTGGTTCTTCTTGTCTAGGCCATGCTAGGCTTCCTTCAGCTGGCCTCATTTTGCCTGGGATTGCCCACGCATCTTCAATAAGCTGCTGAGTTAGCTTGAGTGAGGCTGGCTGGTCTAACATGGCCTCAGCTGAAACACCTTGATTCTCCTCCACGTGGTCTCTCATCCTCCAGGAGTCTAGCCTGGGGCATGTTCACCTGGAAGCTGGGAAAACTGCCAAGAGATAGAACAGATGGGCACAGGCTTCTTGAGGCTAGGCTTGGAACTGGCAAGGTGTCACTTTCACTGCCTGTTGACAGCAGTCTGCTGGCCAAAGCAAGTCACTCTTGATGGAAGGAGCTACGAAGTCAGAGTGCAAAAGGTGGGAATACAGTCATAGTGCAAAGGCTGTGGCCATAGTGGAAGGTCTGCACAATGTACGAGGAAGACAATCAGATCATGACAGCTCCAATTTTTGAATACCCCTGAGAGTAGACATTTATTATCTCTGCCTCCTTTTTTGTTTTTTCTTTCTCGCTCTGTCACCCAGGCTGGAGCGCAGTGCTGCAATCATGACTCACTGCAGCCTAAGACCTCCCAGACTCAAGCAATCCTCTCATCTCAACCTCCCAAGTAGCTGGGATCACAGGCACACACCACCATGCCCAGCTAATTTGTTTGTAGAGATGGGGTTCTGCTATATTGCCCAGACTGTCTACCTTCTTCTTCTGGTAACCGAATACGCCTTCATTTGAGGAAATTGTTCCTCCCTCTTCTGCTCACCTGGTTTGAAAAGAGTAGATCCTACTTCCCTGCCAGGAAGAGGAACTGACACAGGTGGGCAGTCCTGGCGTCCACCCTCCCCTCTAGAGACTGGTTCAGAGACATGCACAAGACACCAGCTGGGCATTCGATTGATTTTTTCCAGCATTTTTTTTTTTCTCAATGTTACTAGGAGAGATCCTTTTTCTATCCACTTAAGAGAAACACAGGCATCCATCGTTCCAGCCCTGTGCAGAAGCCAGTCTGAGAAAACGAAGTTGTTGGAGTCTCTGGCTTTGGCCATCCCTGGGGTCAACTCCCACCACTGTCTTTAGGTACTTTGGTTGTAAAAGCCAATTAGCTCACTTTTGCCCAGGTGGTTCAAATTGTGTTTCTATCATTTGTATCCAAGGGAATCCTAACGGATGGACCCCTGAGAACATAAAATTTCCAACAGAAAAGGCAATGTTTGTACTTTCCAGGGTACTCACTAAAATAATGTCATGAATCACTTTCTTTTTACTTGTAGAGTAGGGGTTGCAATCTAGATATCAAAAGGGAAGAGACAGGTAGATTAAAAGGCCTAAATGAGGGAAAGTGGAACCCTGGGGGCTGACAGGTGTCTCTGTCCACTACCAGATTCAGCAAATTGTTTTCTTGAGGGAATGTGGGCCCAATATTACTGAATCTTTCAATTTTTTCAGGCAAAAAAAAAAAAAAGTTAAAATCCCAATTTTAGGGAGAAATTTTCTAATTTATAATTCATGACAACAAATTCAGTTCATCATATTGACCAGACGCATCCATGAACCACTCTCTTGGAAGCTGTGTTATGAAA
The DNA here is from genome assembly GCF_024542745.1 of Macaca thibetana thibetana. Classification (NCBI taxonomy): domain Eukaryota; kingdom Metazoa; phylum Chordata; class Mammalia; order Primates; family Cercopithecidae; genus Macaca; species Macaca thibetana. The sequence continues at coordinate 56,113,612 of NC_065595.1, forward strand.
TGTAGAGTGAACTCACCGATTTTAGAGCTGAGCCACTGCTCCACACCTTCTCGGAGTTCCTCATTCCTCCCTCACCTCCATCACCAACACACAAAAATGTTAGACACTTCATAAGCATTGCTAACAAGAGCAGAGAAAACTTCACTGGAACAAGGGTGCTGGGTTTAGCAGCCACGTCACTCAGCATATCCACCTAATGGAACGTGATTTGAATTAGTGCCTTAAGAAAAATACAAATTGGCTGAGGCGGGAGAATGGCGTAAACCCGGGAGGCGGAGCTTGCAGTGAGCGGAGATCCGGCCACTGCACTCCAGCCTGGGCGACAGAGCGAGACTCCGTCTCAAAAAAAAAAAAAAAAACAAATTACTAACCCGGGGCGGTGGCTCACACCAGTAATCCCAGCACTTTGGGAGGCAGAGGCGGGTGGATCGTTTGAGGCCAGAAGTTCAAGACCAGACTGGCCAACATGGGGAAACCCATCTCTACTAAAAATACAAAAATTACCTGGGCATGGTGGCACACGCCTGTAGTCCCTGCTACTTGGGAGGGTGAGGCAGGAGAATGGTTTGAACCCAAGAGGCAGAGGCTGCAGTGAGCTGAGATTATGCCACTGCACTCCAGCCTGGGTGAAATAGTGAAACTCTGTCTCAAACAAAAAGAAAAGAAAAGAAAAAGAAAACTACAGATTACAATATGTTACGGAGTGGTGGGCTGCTGATGGTACAGTTGAAACTGTAGGTGTGAAATCCCTAAAGGCCAAAGTTCTACTTTATTATGCTTAAACACACGATGCGTTTGCCAGTGATTTCTCTGTTGCCTACAAGCTTCAAGCCCGCTTTTTTAGACACCACACCATAAGGCTGGAGCTAGGAGTCACACCTATTTCTCAGACTCTCTCGTCAGCTGGCTCTCAGTTAGCTTCCACCAATGGAAAACACTGGCAAGAAATAGGAAGATGGGAGATCCTAAGAAGAAACTCACTTAGCGCTTCTAGTGTGAGTTGGCATCCCTCCAGCAGCAGTGCACAGCAAGCCTCCTACTTCAATGCACCCCATCCGAGCGACCAGCAGCAGCTGTCACGGCTGTCCCCTCAACCCCATGTGGCAATCTGAGCACCAGCTGGCCCCACCCTTTGGGATGCCCAAGCCCTAACTACAAAGCATCACAAATCAATCAGAAATCCAAGCGTCAGTCCTCCCGATACTTCTCCAAGATCCTAGGTTTTGATAACATCACTTCTCCCCTTATATTCTCTCAATGCCTAAAGATGTTATCTGTTTTCTCAAAGTATTAATCTCCGGGTTAACCAATTCTCCGCATTAAATTTCTTCTGCTTGAAATAATTAACATGTTTCTCTTTTCTTCGTTCAACTTTGACTGATAGCAGTTATTAGAATAAAAATGTACTTTGTATGCTAGAATTTCTTTTTCTGAACTCATAATGTGAAAAACGGTTTCTTCAAATACCAAGATCTTTACTACAGGAAAATTGTTACCAAAAAGCCACAGAAATTGTTCTGTAAAATCCCAGTTAGGGCCGGATGTGGTGGTTCATGCTCATAATCCCAGCACTTTGGGAGGCTGAGGTGGGCAAATCACCTGAGGTCAGGAGTTCAAGACCAGCCTGGCCAACATGGTGAAGCCCTGTCTCTACTAAAATACAAAAATTAGCTGGGGCGTGTTGGCAGGCACCTATAATCTCAGCTACCCAGCTACTCAGGAGACTGAGGCAAGAGAATCACTTGAACCCAGGAGGCAGAGGCTGCAGTAAGACTAGATTGCACCACTGCACTCCAACCTAGGCAACAGAGTGAGACTCCATCTCAAAAAAAGAAAAAACCGCTATTAGGATACTTCAGCTACTTGTGTCGAAATCTTCATGATTCATAAAAACACTTGGCCAACCAGGCGCAGTGGCACATGCCTGTAATCCCAGCACTTTGGGAGGCTGAGGCTGGAAGATCCCCTGAGGTCAGGAGTTCAAGACCAGCCTGACCAACATGGCGAAACCCCGTCTCTACCAAAAATACAAAATGTAGCTGGGCGTGGTGGTGGGTACCTGTAAGCCCAGCTACTCGGGAGGCTGAGGCAGGAGAATTGCTTGAACCCGGGAGGCAGAGGTTGCAGTGAGCCAAGATCACACCATTGCACTCCAGCCTGAGAGACAAGCAAGACTCCATCTAAAAAACAAAAAACAAAACAAAACAAAACGCTTGACCTACAGTGTCTTTCCTAATCAGCATTTATATCCCAAAGCCCTTCTTCACTCTTCAGGAGTCCATTTCTATACACACCAACTGAAGCCAATACTTAGGAGCCAATATTCTTAGGAATGTTCTGCCAATTATGCCAGTGGATTTGGATCTGGATTTAAGATGAGCAAATAAGTGTTTAAAAATCAGATTTTAAAAGCCAGCCATGTTTGGGGGAGAGAGCAGTAATTACTCATTCTAGAACAGAAGGCTTCATTTTATGAAAGCATTTGCCTGAAGATATCTTAAGAAATTTACATATGCAAATATATATTTTCAAAAAACGAGATTACCTTTTTTTTTTCTTTAGAAACATCCACACTGATATGGTTTGGATTTGTGTCCCCGTCCAAATCTCACGTCAAATTTTAATCCCCCATGTTGGAGGAGAGGCCTGGTGGTGATTGGATGATGGGGGCAGATTCCCCCTTGCTGGTCTCATGACAGTGAGTTCTCAACAAACCTGGTTGTTTAAAAATGTGTCACCTCCCCCTTCTCTCTCTTCCTCCTGCTCTAGCCATGTAAGACATGCCTGCTTCCTCTCCACCTTCTGCCATGATTATAAGCTTCCTGAGGCCTCCCAGACATGCTTCCTGTACAGCCTGTGAACCTATGAGTCAATTAAACCTCTTTTCTTTATAAATTACCCAGTCTCAGGTAGTTCTTTATAGCAATGCTAGAACAGACTAATACATTCACCAAACTAATAATTATGGCTATTCTCTGTATATGGGAATTGTTTCAGTATTGTCTTTTCTTCTTACAATAAGTACACATTACTTTTATTATAATGGAAAAAATATTCTAAAGTTCCTCTAGTGCAAATTTTAAATACTTGAATTCTAAAGCTAGGATTCATCTTCTGTTTGAATGAAAATGCCTCATGTATGCCTTTTCAGTAAGCATCTACTGAGCATCTATGGAGTGCCTGGTGGTGTACTAAGAGAACCCCAAAGAAAAATTCCTGTTCCTGGAGAATCTAAACGCTATCAGCATGGTTCACAGGCATCTTTACAATAAATAGCCAATACATGATAGACCTTCAATAAACACTTGTTTAATGAATATATGCATGTACCATCATAGGATTTATTTTTCAAACTCTTGTTTCATAGAGGATTAGCCACATTCAGTTCACTTATCACACACACATCATACTTCATCACTTCTAAGATGCAGATTGTCCACATTTCAACTCTAAAATCAGAATGAAGCTTACTGTCAATGTGATTTTTTTAAAATATTATATCAGACAATTTGCAGCATTTTCTCTTTCATAATGGTAAATGATATGGTTTGGCTGTGTCCCCACCCAAATCTCATCTTGAATTGTAACTCCCATAATTCCCATGTGTTGTGGGAGGAACCAGATGGGAGGTGATTGGATTATGGCAGTGGGTCTTTTCTGTGCTGTTCTGGTGATAGTGAAACAGTCTCACAAGATCTGATGGTTTTAAAAATGGGAGTTTCCCTGCACAAGCTCTCTCTCCTTGCCTGCCGCCATCCATGTAAGAAGTGACCTGCTCCTCCTTGCCTTCCACCATGATTGTGAGGCCTCCCCAGCCATGTGGAGCTGTAAGTCCATTAAACCTCTTTTTCTTCCCAGTCTTGAGTATGCCTTTATCAGCAGTGTGAAAACAGACTAATATAGTAAATAAAATAACAATATGTCTTATCTTGACAGCATCTTAGATGGAATGAAATACAATATATATTCTATTTTATAAATACTTTAGAAAATACATGTGAATTGTTGGGCATGCACCCCCCTGAGGTTCAACTGGGAAACGTTTTCATAGGACCACTCCATTCCATGAACGTTCAAGCCCCCAGTGATCACTTGAAATCCACAACTAGTAATTTATATAAATGTTAAAATCAACAGCACACAAGTAGCAAGTTTATAAAAATGTGTGCATTTATGAGAGTTTACTTCTCAAATTTTTCAAATTATTATTGAACGTTAAACACATATTTCTCATATTGAACTTTAATAAGGCATAAGGGTATATAAACATTATGTACATTTCTAAGCACTCATGTACTTAAAAGACTTTTGTATTTTAATGTTTGAAGTTAATCAAAGGTTTAAAGTTTCTAAGAAACATGAAAATGACTAAACGGTGTAAGAACTGCAAAGTTATAAAAGAAAAACCATTAAAATCTTATTGGAGAGATGAAATTAACTATGAGAAAAATGAAATTTTGTGACAAAGACAGGCAGAGAACATTACAAGAAAGAGAACAATTTAAAATCTTTTTAGTGGGGTGTGGTGGCAAGTGCCTATGGTCCTAGCTACTCCAGAGGCTGAAGTAGGAAGATTGCTGGAGCCCAGGCAGTCAAGGCTGCAGTGAGCTGAGAGCATGCCACTGCACTCCTGCATGGGCAATAGAGCAAGACCCCATCTCAAAAGAAAATTTTTAAAAAGGACAAAACATCACCAAACTAATAAAATGTGAATCATCTGTAAAGTATAATCTATACTAACTACATAATAAAGGAATATCTCTGAGCAGTGCAATGTAAAATATTGGGCACATGCATTAAAAACATTAAATAAATACAACAACATTTTAAAATAATAATTGACATCCAGGCAATAATTATTGTGGTGGCTTGTGCCCATAATCCAGGCACTTTGGGAGGCCAAGGCGGGAGGGTTGTTTCAGCCCAGGAGTTTGAGACCAGGCTGACCAACATGGCAAGACCCTGTCTTATCAAAATAAAAAAAAAATTCCAGCTTGGCCAACATGGCAAAACCTCATCTCTACTAAAAATACCAAAATTAGCCAGGCATGGTGGCATGCACCTGTAATCCCAGCTACTCAGGTGGCTTAGGCACAAGAATTGCTTGAACCTGGGAGGCAGAGATTGCAGTGACCCCTGATCACGCTACTGCACTCCAGCCTGGGTGACAGAGCAAGAGTCTTTCTCAAAAAAACTTTAAAAAAATTTTGTTTTAATAATTATTGACATCCAACCTGGGCAACACAGTGAGACTTCATCTCTACAAAAATAATTTTTTAATTATCCAGGTGTGGTGGCGAGTACCTGTAGTCCTACATACTTGGGAGGCCGAGGCAGGAGGATTGCTTGAGCCGAGAAGTTCAAGGTAGCACAGTGAGCTATGATTGCATTGCTACACTCCAGCCTGGGAGACAAAGCAAGATGCTGTATGCTGTTTTAAACAAATAGTTTTGTTTTGTTTTTTTTTTAGACAAAGTCTTGCTCTGTCGCCAGGCTGGCAACCTCTGCCTCCCAGATTCAGCGATTCCCCTGCCTCAGCCTCCCGAGTAGCTGGGACTACAGGCATGCAGCACCACACCCACCCAATTTTTTGTAGTTTAGTAGAGATGGTGTTTCACTATGTTGGCCAGGATGGTCTAGATCTCCTGACCTCATGATCCACCTGTCTTGGCCTCCCAAAGTGCTGGGATTATAGGCGTGAGCCACCATGACCAGTCAACAAATAAAATTTTTAAAAAATAATAATTATTGACATCTACTAGTTCAGTGACTGTACACGAGGTCTATCTAGTTAAATCATGTAGTCCCTTCAGCATCTCTTAGCCTTCCTCTTCCATATTTTCTCACAAAAGGAAGCTGATGTGGAAGCTGGAAGAAGAGAACAGGAAGAAATGGGACAAGCCATACTTTCAGCCATTGGTGACAATTGCCTATCCCTTGCCTTCTGATCCTGTGACCACCAGGGCCTCCAAAATAACTTCACTGAGGACCTTTGAGAGCTGCCATCATCAACTCTTTCCTCTCCCACACTACGCTTTCTTCCTTACTGGGATTAGGAATATAAAATCTGGACACACACAGGAGCTCACCTGGGCACATCTCCGTTCCCTGCTCTTGCCAACTCAAACCCTACCTCACCCACCCACTGATCAGAACAGAGTTGGGCAGTACCAGCCAGGAGGTTCTTTTTCCTATTGCAATGCTTTAGGGAATGATTTTCAAACTGGATAAGTTTCTGTTACTATAAAATAAAAAAGAGAAATTCACTTGAGATTGTATTATACATGGAACATAGAAAACAAAACTGGATTTTTGTAATCGGCATGATATAAAGATCTAAAAGACAAGGAAGAGGTGAAGACTAAGAAGAATATAGTACTATTATGACTACAAGTTTACAAAAATATTATCAAGTCATAATTATACTGCTATTATTCACTGGAGTAATTTTCCATTGACTTCAAAGTGCAGATCTGTTGGTAGAATGAAAAGGGCAAGATAAAGGGCAGACCTAATCCATTTAGGTGAGATTGAGACTAAAATTTACAGAAGTGAGAAAATTGTCTTTAAGAAGATACTGACCGACTGTGTGGTGATGGTAGAGGTTGCTTTTTTATACAAAATATTTTCAAGAAAGCCTTTTGAAAGCGCTTGTGACACAATGGATACAAAAGAGGATTGACAAAGGAATTGAACCACTGAAGCCAAAATGCAATTCTGTACCAAACGGATTTAGAACCTGTCTCTGAGGAGTAAAATGAAAGAACAATTGTGAACAGAGAATACGGAGCCCAGCAAACAGCAAAGACTCCTAAGAGAATGGCCAGTGACTTGGCTAATCTCCTGGCTCTAAGCAGTTCAGCATGCTCCCTTTGGTGAAGACCTACAGAATCTGATTGGGAGAAGGAACCCATTTTGGAAGCAATTCTATTGCTATTCATCTTGGTTCTTAAGGAATACATGAGACTGCTCTTTCTCCTCTGTCTCTCTGAATGAAGGGACACAGGCATTTCTGTCGATGCAGAAAGAGATCCCCTTGAAGAGAGTCCACATCTGAATGACTGTCCACAGCTGTTGGAAGAGACAGCAGTCGGTCCAGGATGGCTTTGGCACCTACTGAGATGATCACGCTTCCACAGGCTCCAATAAATATTCATGTTGAAATAAGCAACTAAGATGACTGGGATCAGGAACTCCAAGAATGATGTGATGGCAAGGATGTACCATTCCGAAAAAAATCCAGGTTCACATTCACTACCTTCATCCTTCCAAGTCTCTGAAACTAGAATCATTGGCCCATTCACTAAGAAGGCCAGCACCCAAACGGCCACCATCAGAGTGACAATCTTCAAGATCCCAGTATGTTGAGTTCTATAAGACACCTAGAAGAGACCAAACAAATTATTTTCAATATAATGAATGTATATGGGATGCATAAAGTATCTGACAAGTCCTTAGAAATTTCAGGGATGTGCAAAGGATGGAAACTTTAACTAACCTGGGTATCATGATGTGGACCAGGACAGAGGGTTTGACTTCAGAGGAGCCTGGGCCAAGATGCAGACTTTCTTAATGGGTTTCAAGGGGAGAAGACTAGACTGTAACCTTCAAGGTTAAATCCCTGATGCTATAGCAAATGTCAAAGCCAATGTGTAAAATAAGAAAGCAGGTTTTCCTAATTGACACTAATCTGAATGTCAAACAACTGAAGTTGGGCGCACCTTACCACAGTATTGCTCAATCTGCAGGCTGAGCATGACCAGATCTTTTTAATGAAATAGAATAGTTGATATCAGAATGCATCACATATAGTGAGGGTAGGTGTTCTTTAATGATGTTTCATCAAATAAAGCAATATGTCTTTGGGAATAGAGATACATATATTTCAAGAGAAATGCAGTTCCTCTGAATCACAGCACCAAATGCATTTCTCACTGTAGTCACAGTCAAAAAAGTTTGAAAGCCCTTGCCTTATCTGATTCCAATACATAGAAAGAATCTACTCTGTGGTTTTTGCTGAGACTTCAAGGTAGAATCAGAAAGAGAAAGGACTCTCATCACTACCGAGAAGATTAAGCACAGACACAAAGATTTTTTTTTTTTAGTTTTTATTTTATTTTATTTTTTTGAGACAGAGTCTCACTCTTGTCGCCCAGGCAGGAGTGCAATGGCGCGATCTCGGCTCACTGCAACCACCACTTCCCAAGTTCAAGCAATTCTCCTGCCTCAGCCCCTTGAATAGCTGGGGTTACAGGTGCCTACTAGCACACCCAGCTAATTTTTGTATTTTTAGTAGAGATAGGGTTTCACCATGTTGACCAGGCTGGTCTCAAACTCCTGACCTCCACTGATCTGCCCACCTCAGCCTCCCAAAGTGCTGGGATTACAGGTTTGAGCTACCGCACCCAGCCCAAAAAAGAATTTTAAACCTGCTGCAGATAAATACTGCATTGCTATTAAGCATTACCAAGTCACTTCTTGGTGTTCATTTGTTTGTTTGTGACAGGGTCTCGTTCTGTTGCCCAGGCTGCAGTGCAGTGGCACAATCACAGCTCACTGCAGCCTTGACTGCCTAGGCTCAAGTGATCCTCCTGCTTCAGCCTCCCAAGTGGCTAGGACCACAGATGTACACCACCACACCCAGTTAAATTTTTGTGTTATTTGTAGAGATAATGCCTCACTATGTTGTCCATGCTGGTCTCGAACTCCTAGATTCAAGTGATCCTCCTGTCTTAACCTCTCGAAGTTTTGTAATTATAAACTTGAGCCCACCTAGCCCACGCGCGTCACTTCTTTGTGCAAGCATTTCCGCCTGACAAATACAATGTCAAGGCTGTGATGACCAGTCACTTTGAGAGACACAACTGTGACTAGTGCCACCATCTTTTTTAAGGATGAAGAATATTCTAACTCCCCTTGGTCACAAGGACAGGCTTCTATAAAGGAAAATGAGATTCTATGAGTGAGGACTGCCCTCCTACCACAGGACCCGCAATCCTTATGTCAATCCTGAAATCTTTAATAATGTCTTCTCAATCTAAAGACCCCTAAGATCAATCACTCTATATGAGGGATAAGGAACTCTTTAAGACGACCTGGAACAGACAACCTCTCTGAACCTCATTTAAATCAGTACGGTTTCGACCCGGTGCAGTGGCTCACGCCTATAATCCCAGCACTTTGGGCGGATCACGAGGTCAGGAGATCGAGACCATCCTGGCCAACATGGTGAAACCCCGTCTCCACTAAAAATACAAAAATTAGCCAGGCATGGTGGCTTGCACCTGTAGTCCCAGCTCTCAGGAGGCTGAGGCACAAGAATAGCTTGAACCAGGGAGGCAGAAGTTGCAGTGAGCTGAGATGGAGGCAGAAGTTGCAGTGAGCTGAGATGGAGGCACTGCACTCCAGTCTCGTGACAGAGCGAGACTCTGTCTAAAAAAAAAAAAAAAAAAAAAAAAAAAAAAAAAATCAGTAAGGTTTCAAGGTTCCTTTCAGCTCTCATGTTCCATGTTTCTCTGATTTCCTCACTCACAGGCAAAAAAAAATGGATCCATGAAATTGGAACATGCTTCCTTTCTCTACCTCTTGTGTCATATTTTTTCTGAAAATTTTAAGTCTCATTCTACAGTGGTTTCTTAGGTTTTAAAGGGTGCAGCATTGCCCAGCACTCTTTCCTTAATGGATCGTATATGCTGAGAAGACCTCTATTGGCTGGAGGTAAAAAAAAAAAAAAAAAAAAAAAAAAAAAAAAAAAGCTAGTTAATAATTTAAAAATAAAAACACTAAGTTTTTTTTGTTTTGTTTTTTGTTTACTGTAGGGAGGTGGATTTGTTGTGTTGTTGTTGTTGTTGTTTTCTCTCAAATTGCTGGTATTTCTGAGGCTAAGCTAAAATGCATATGGTGCTGGCCACAAGCTCTCATATGCAATGAACTTTTTTTTTTTTTTGCCTTCTGCTTCCTGTGCCACTAATTAATACATCTCTTGCACTAAATCTAATGATTATGAAGATGGTAACAATACCCAGATGGTCCTAAAGCTGCATTTAGTGTTTAATTGCTCTGCTCAGCCTTGGTAATGATATAACACAATATGTTGGAAAGAGATCTCTCTTCCATTATGCATAAGGTCAATTGAGATAATGGACAACCAAGGAGCTGTGAAGAGGATGCTGATCTCCGCATCTCCGGGGAGCATTTTTGAAAGATAGACAGTTCAAGTGAAAGGACACAAAGATAGATGTGTACCCGCCCCCCACCCGCTACACCCTTGTTCTGCTCTCTAATCTTTGCACATACCAGAGATTTCGTAAGTTCTGTGAGTACCTGGTTTTCTGCACGTACCAGAGATTTTGTTTTGCACATACCAGAGATTTTGTAAGTTCTGAGGCAAGGTCACAAGACGTGTTTAAGTAAGATAAACTCTTGCTGCCATAAACCTGCTCTCCCGCCTCAAAGTTTGAACCAAAATATCAGAAATGGCGGGAACCAATCATAGTTAGCCAAATCGCCTTGTTCAAACACTAGCCAATCATATATCCGATTTGTATAATAACTCTATGCCCACTTTTCTTAGACTATATAACACTGCTCGGAGCTCAGTGGAGGAGCTCTCCTGCCCGTCTCGTTTCACGAGCGAGGGAGAGTTCCAGGTTTGAACCTGTAATAAAGATCCTTGCTGCTTAGCTTTGACTCTGGACTCTGGTGGTCTTCTTCGGGGAATAAACGGTCTGGGCATAACAAATGGGGGCTCGTCCGGGATTTCCCCCAAGCCCACCAGACCCCCAAGTCAATGGATCTTAATCTGTAGGTAAGCCGGCTTTGTCACTGTCTCTGTCTTTGTCTCTGTCTCCCTGAAATTTCGCGAAATACGTAATCTGTAATCTGTATTGGTCTGTTTTATAAGTGGCATGGTCTTGGCGGACGCGCTAAAAGACAGCCACTCGGGACTGGTGGGAGACGTCCCCCAGTGCCCATCTGGGGGCCTCCATCCTTGGTTGCCCCGTCTGACTCAGGTCGGAATTCCGACACGCGCTCGCGAAGGCTCATCGTTTCTCACTGTCTGTCCGTTATTGTTAAGTGTTAAGTGTAAGTCCAAAACGAAACATAAAACCTTTTCTTCCCCTTCCAGGACCGGACCTGTCGGATACTCCCCTCTGCTTCACACTCATTTTCGTCCCTCCTTCTCTTTGTAGGAGCAGTCCAAAGATGGGCAACAACCAGAGCACGCTGCTCTCACTCCTTGTTACCAATTTTAAGGATGTGAAGGCTCGGGGGCATAACTTAAGCGTAGAACTAAAGAAGGGAAAGCTAGTTACTTTCTGCCGTTCGGAGTGGCCCTCGTTCGGCGTAGGGTGGCCCTCCGAAGGAACTTTCTGTCTCTCTATTATTACTAAGGTAAAAACTAAGATTTTCCTGCCAGGGCAGTCAGGACATCCTGATCAAATTCCTTATATTCTAGTGTGGCAAAATCTTGTGGAAGACCCACCGCCCTGGATAACTCCATTCATCCTTGAGCCTTGCAAGGTCCTAGTAATGCGACCTACAAGACAAAGGACTCCCTCTGCTCCCTCGGCCCCTGTGCTGCCAGACAGCCAGGACCCCCTAACGTTAGAACCCACACTTCCCCCACCATATCCGCACCTTATCCCGCAGGACCTAGTCCCCCAGGGTGGTGCTTCCGTAGAGGGAAACCGAGAAGCGGAAGCAGCCGAGAGTGAAAGTAACCCGGGGGGGCCAGCCGGCCGAACGCGAGGCCGCGTACTGCGGGACCAAGCTTCCCAACTCCCTGACTCCACCGTAGCCCTGCCTCTCAGAGAAATAGGATCGCTCGATGATACCAGGCTCTCCCGTCTCATGTATTGGCCTTTTTCCACTAGTGATTTATACAATTGGAAGTCCCAAAATGCTCGGTTCTCCGATAATCCCAAAGATCTAACCTCGTTGTTAGACAGTGTCATGTTTACTCACCAGCCAACCTGGGATGACTGTCAACAGCTCCTCCGAATCCTGTTCACAACGGAGGAGCGGGAAAGAATCCAAGTTGAGGCCAGAAAGCTGGTTCCAGGAGATGACGGCCAGCCAACTGCAAATCCTGACCTCATTAACGCGGCTTTTCCTTTGACCCGGCCCAGATGGGACTACAACACGGCAGAAGGTAGGGGATGACTGCTCATTTATCGCCAGACTCTAATGGCGGGTCTCCAGGCTGCAGCTCGCAAGCCCACCAATTTGGCTAAAGTATATTCTGTGTTACAAGGTAAGACAGAAAGCCCCACTGTGTATTTAGAGAGATTAATGGAAGCTTTCAGACAGTATACCCCTATGGACCCGGAAGCACCGGAAAATCAGGCTGCGGTAGTAATGTCCTTTGTAAACCAGGCAGCATCAGATATTAGAAGAAAACTCCAGAAATTAGAAGGTTTAGAGGGAAAGCAGATTCAGGACCTCCTTCAGATGGCCCAGCGAGTTTATAATAATAGGGATACTCCAGAAGAAAAACAGTTCAAGGCAACCAAAGAAATGACCAAAGTTTTAGTAGCAGCTTTCCCCCAGGCAGGGAATGGCCAAAGCAGAAAGCAGACAAAGCAAGGCTCTAGGCAAGGATTAGAAAAAGATCAGTGTGCTTATTGCAAGGAACGTGGTCACTGGATTAAAGACTGCCCAAAGAAACGGAGACCAGCTAACCCTACCTCCGTACTCGTTACCCAAGACTCTGACTAGGAAAGACGGGGTTCGGACCCCCTCCCCGAACCCAGGGTAACTTTGCAAGTGGAGGGGTCCCCAGTTCGCTTCTTGGTCGATACTGGGGCGGAACGCTCAGTCCTAACCAAACCAATTGAAAAAATGTCTAAGAAAACATCCTGGGTGCACGGGGCCACAGGCATCAAAAAATACCCCTGGACAACCCAGAGGACTGTAGACTTAAGAACGGGAAAAGTCTCCCATTCCTTCCTAGTCATCCCAGAGAGCCCCTGCCCTCTACTAGGGAGGGACTTGCTGACAAAGATGGGGGCCCAAATCCACTTTGAGCCAGAAGGGCCCAAGATAACTGATTCCCAAAACAGGCCAATATCTATCCTGACTGTCACCTTAGAAGATGAGTACAGACTCCATCAAGAGCAAAAGCCCCCCGATCAGGAAATTGACTCTTGGCTCCAGCGTTTCCCTGAAGCGTGGGCAGAAACTGGGGGCTTAGGGCTAGCTAAACATCGACCTGCCATATTTGTGGAAGTTAAGCCAGGGACGGACCCGGTTCGGGTTCGGCAATATCCTATGCCCCTGGAGGCAAGAGAAGGAATTACGCCCCATATCCGCCGACTCCTAGACCAGGGAGTCCTACGGGCTTGCCACTCATCCTGGAATACTCCACTGTTACCTGTTCGTAAACCCAACAGTACGGACTACAGGCCAGTACAGGATTTAAGAAAAGTTAATAAAAGGGTCATGGACATACATCCCACTGTGCCCAATCCATACACCCTTCTGAGTGCTTTACATCCCGAAAAACAGTGGTATACCGTTCTTGATCTAAAAGATGCTTTCTTCAGCCTTCCTCTGGCTCCCAAAAGTCAAGGACTCTTTGCATTTCAATGGACGGATCCTGAGAGGGGCATCAACGGTCAGCTAACATGGACCAGGCTGCCACAAGGGTTCAAGAACTCACCAACCCTGTTCGATGAAGCCCTTCCTGAAGATCTGGGTGAGTACCGGCGGCAACACCCTGAAATAACTCTTTTGCAATATGTTGATGATCTCTTAATAGCAGCCAGATCCCCGGAAACTTGTGTTCAAGGGACTGAGGACCTCTTGAAGACTCTGGGGGAGCTAGGCTACCGAGCCTCAGCAACAAAGGCTCAGATCTGCAAGTCGGAGGTAACTTATCTGGGGTACCTATTAAAAGGGGGGCAACGCTGGCTAACCAAAGCCCGAAAGGAAACAGTCCTACGCATCCCTAGACCCCAGTCGACACGGCAAGTGAGAAAATTCCTGGGGTCGGCAGGGTTCTGTAGGTTATGGATACCCGGATTTGCTGAGTTAGCCAAGCCCCTATACCAGGCAACAAAGGAACGGCAGCCCTTCAATTGGACGGAAGAGGCTGAGCTGGCCTTTCAACAAATCAAAACTGCCTTGTTATCAGCCCCCGCGCTGGGGCTCCCTGATGTCTCCAAGCCCTTCCACTTATTATACGTAGATGAAAGTAAGGGTGTTGCAAAAGCCGTGTTAACACAGTACCTAGGCCCCTGGCAGAGGCCAGTTGCCTATTTGTCAAAAAAATTAGATTCAGTGGCTGCTGGCTGGCCACCCTGCCTGCGGATAATCGCGGCGACCGCCCTAATGGTCCGAGACGCTGATAAACTTATCGTGGGGCAAGAGTTGCGCGTTATAACCCCGCATGCCATTGAAGGCGTCCTCCAGCAGCCGCCGGACCGATGGATGAGTAACGCCCGGCTCACCCACTATCAAGGACTGCTGTTAAACCCCCTCAGAATAACTTTTCTGCCCCCAACCTCTTTAAACCCTGCTTCACTGCTGCCAAATCCAGACTTGGACGCCCCGTTCCATGAGTGCACTGAGATACTGGCTCAGGTGCATGGGGTGCGGGAGGACCTACAAGATCGTCCGCTCCCCGACACAGAACTCACCTGGTTCACTGATGGCAGCAGCTACGTCCACCAAGGCCAGCAGTATGCAGGAGCGGCTGTAACGTCAGAGACTGAGATACTTTTTCAGGATGGACAGAAGCGTTCCCAACTAAGAAAAAAACTGCTCAGGTTGTAGCAAAAAAAATTTTGGAAGAAATCCTCCCCAGGTATGGCTTTCCCGTCCAAATAAGGTCAGACAATGGACCAGCCTTCGTTGCTAAGGTAAGTCAGGATTTGGCTTCCATTCTTAGGGCAAATTGAAAATTACATTGTGCTTATAGGCCCCAAAGCTCAGGACAGGTAGAAAGGATGAATCGGACTCTGAAGGAGATCTTAACTAAATTGACCATGGAGACTGGCGCTAATTGGGTAGTACTTCTCCCCTACGCTCTGTTCCGGGCCCGAAATACCCCTTACAGACTGGGCCTCACACCATATGAAATCATGTATGGCAGACCCCCACCCCTGGTCCCCAGTCTAAAAGATGACTTACTCAAACCTGAAACTGAAAATGTCTCTGAGCTCCTGTTCTCCTTACAAGCCTTACAGGAAATTCACCAGGAAATTTGGCCCAGACTACGAGAACTGTACGAGGCAGGACCTCCGCCGACGCCTCATCCGTTCCAGCCAGGAGACTAGGTCCTAGTCAAGCGCCACCGGCAAGAAACTCTTCAACCCAGGTGGAAAGGACCACTGCAAGTACTCCTGACTACTCCCACCGCTCTCAAAGTAGAAGGCATCGCTTCGTGGATCCACTACACACACGTCAAACCATTGGACCCAACATCCGACCTTCTCGAGCCGTCTAGAGCACTGGTTACATGGACTGTAGACAAAGCTAAGAACAATCCCTTAAAGCTAACCCTGCGCCGTCACCCACATAGCCGTAACCATGTCTAGCTTGCCTATGCTTTTATGCCTTATACATCTGACTCTCCTAACTGCTGCGCCGTCTAATCCCTATGTCTGGAGGTTCTGGCTCTATGAGAACAAAACTCACCCCGGGGAAACCCCCCAAGCGGGTAAACTGCTAGCTAGTGCAGACTGCCCCCCCTCCGGGTGCAATACTCCAATTTACCTCAATTTCACTAATTTCCAAATTGCCCAACCGGGGATACCCATGATTTGTTTTGAATATGATCAGACTGAATATAATTGTAGGAATTATTGGTGGCACCAGAATGCAGGTTGCCCATACCACTATTGTAAAATGCACTCAGCCAAGGTATAGGACGAATACCCGAGAAAGTCTAACCTCCTCAGGACTCGCTACCCGACAGGGACTCCCAACATATTCACTTGGATAATAACAGATCCAGGGCACTCCCGGTAGACATCGCCCCAACATGGGGCAGTCTACTACGATGCCAGTAGTAGCTGGCCTAGTAGCCACCTGTACTTATGGCGGAGTCTAGTCCAGATTCGACCCTTAATCCATACACAAATCCACAGACAGGAAACCAAGCTATCACAAGACTTGCAGCCCTTCTCCTGGCTAACCCTATTACAAGAAGGGCTAGCATTCGCCAACCTCACCGGTTTAGGCGACCTGTCCTCTTGCTTTATGTGTGCAACCTTAGGAAGACCACCATTAACCGCTGTTCCCCTTTCCTCCCCACCCACAAACTATATGCCAGATTCTAATTCATCAACAGTTGCAATACCTGATGTAGCCCTGTACCGTGACCCATACCAAGAGAAATACCCCTACTGTTATTCAGCATTTAGTAGCAGCCTCTGCAACCAGACGGCTACATACCCTAATAGCCCCATACATGCTCCCCCTGGTGTGTTCTTCTGGTGTAATATGACTCTGTTAAAAACTCTGTCCAAAAGCATCTCTGACGGACAGTTGTGCATCCCTGTTACACTAGTTCCCCGACTGACCCTGCTGACCCCGGCAGAGTTCATAGGCTGGGCAGGGACTGCCCCAACTGAAACTGCGCGACATAGACGAGCAGTTTTTCTACCACTAATTGCCGGAATATCCTTAACCACCTCTGTCGTCGCAGCGGGGTTAGCAGGAGGGGCCCTACAACACTCCATGATAGAAAACGACAAGCTGTTACAACAGTTCTCTGTTGCTATGGAAGACTCCGCCTATTCCCTAGCCTCCCTTCAGCGGCAGCTCACCTCCCTAGCACAGGTCACCCTTCAAAACCGCAGAGCCTTAGACTTACTCACGGCTGAGAAAGGAGGTACCTGTATGTTCCTCAAAGAAGAATGCTGTTTCTATATAAATGAGTCAGGGTTAGTTGAGGAAAGAGTCCAACGCCTACACGAACTAAGCTTAGAAATGAAAAAGCAACAATTCACTACAGCCGCTAACAATTGGTGGAGCTCTTCAATGTTTTCCCTTCTGGCACCCCTTTTAGGCCCCCTAATGTCTTTACTACTTCTATCCACTATAGGCCCCTGTGTGGTAAATAAAATTTTACAATTTGTCAGAGAAAGGTTTGATACCATCCAACTAATGGTCCTCCGTAGCCATTACCAGCCTCTCCTGCACCCAGAAAGTGAGGCTATATTATAAGACTCTAGAAATCCAAGATTGGACATCCAGTTACTTATGAGAAGGGGGAAATGAAAGGACACAAAGATAGATGTGTACCCGCCCCCCACCCGCTACACCCTTGTTCTGCTCTCTAATCTTTGCACATACCAGAGATTTCGTAAGTTCTGTGAGTACCTGGTTTACTGCACGTACCAGAGATTTTGTTTTGCACATACCAGAGATTTTGTAAGTTCTGAGGCAAGGTCACAAGACGTGTTTAAGTAAGATAAACTCTTGCTGCCATAAACCTGCTCTCCCGCCTCAAAGTTTGAACCAAAATATCAGAAATGGCGGGAACCAATCATAGTTAGCCAAATCGCCTTGTTCAAACACTAGCCAATCATATATCCGATTTGTATAATAACTCTATGCCCACTTTTCTTAGACTATATAACACTGCTCGGAGCTCAGTGGAGGAGCTCTCCTGCCCGTCTCGTTTCACGAGCGAGGGAGAGTTCCAGGTTTGAACCTGTAATAAAGATCCTTGCTGCTTAGCTTTGACTCTGGACTCTGGTGGTCTTCTTCGGGGAATAAACGGTCTGGGCATAACACAAGCATTGCTTGAATCCGGACCCAGGCTGCTGGAGTGGTGTCCCTGAAATCCCGCAGTGGCCTAGCTCTTGCCCACTACAGAATATGCCCATTATTCAGGACACTGTCTCTTACCCTACTTTTTTCCCGCCTGTATAAAATATCCACATCTTCTGTCAATCAGGTTTTTTTGGCGAGGCCAAGCGGCCTACTAGAACTTGTTAGTGTTAGTAATGAGATGGATTTCAGGACCATTCTAAGTGCCTGTTGTGGGTTACATTATGTCCCGCAAAAAGGTATGGTGAAGTCCTAAACCCCTCAGTACCTGTGAACGTGACCGTATTTGGAAATATGGTGTTTGCAGATGTAATCCAGTTAAGATGAGGTTATACTGAATTAGGGGTCACCCTATCCGATATGTCCTCATAAGAAAACAAAGACACAGACACAGACCCAGGGACACAACACCATGTTACAACAGAGGTAAAGACTGGAGGGACGCATCTACAAGCCAAGGAATGCCAGGGGTTGCTGGCAACACCAGAAGCTAAAAGACAGGCACAGAGCAAGACGTCCTGGAGCCTTCCGAGAAAGAATGGCCCTGTCGGCACCTTGATTTCAAATGTCTAGTCTCCAGAACCGTGACACAATAAATTCCTGTTGTTTTCAGCAACCCAGTCTGTGGTCCTGTTATGGTAGCCCTAGCAAACAAACACAGTGCCCCAGTGAGTCTCCCAGCAATGAGATTTCCTGTGGTCTTGATTTTACTGTCAAGTTTCTTTCTTCATTTGCAGGTAAAGAAATACCCTTCTTTTACTATCTTAATTCTGTATACTTTTTTTTTTCCCCCCCGAGACAGAGTCTCACTCTGTTGCCCAGACTGGAATACAGTGGTGCAACCTTGGCTCACTGCAGCCTCCGCCTCCTGGGTTCAAATGATTCTCCTGCCTCAGCCTCCTGAGTAGCTGGGATTACAGGCGCCCGCCACCATGCCAGGCTAATTTTTGTATTTTTAGTAGAGACTTTGTTTTGCCATGTTGGCCAGGCTGGTCTTGAACTCCTGACCTCAAGTGATCTGCCAGCCTCAGCCTTCCAAAGCCCTGGGATTACAGGCGTGAGCGACTGCACCAAACCATTTTTGTACATTTTAATTCCCATTCCCTCCAGCTACCATGAAGCCCTGCTGTCCTTCCCCACCCAACTCTGACTTCAGCCACACGGAATCTGCCCCTCCAGAAAACCTCTCTGAGAACTGTAATCATGTGCTCCACCCGCACTGGGCTTTTCTTTTCCAAATTATTGTCAGATTTCCATTCCTCAGGCCACCCATCCCTTTCCCCTATCACACTGTCCCCTGTGCTTTCAGCTACAGTAAGAGTTCAGCTTCCCCACTGCTGCTTCTATGGGATCCCAGTGGTCTTTGAAGGTTTCCTTCTGTTTTCACACGGCTGCATTTGAACTATTCGCCAACAGAGGTACAAGGTCTATCTGAGCACCCCTGCCAGCATCCATACATTCACTTGTGGAAACCTATGTATTCTACTCTGTGCTGTGCACTGGGGACCCAGGATCTAGCCAACATATCCCTCACCAAGTTTACAGCCTGAATTGCCAGGGGAATTACTGGAGGCAAGACTAGGATTTAAAAACAAAACACAGGCCAGGCATGGTGACTCATGTCTGTAATCTTAGAACTTTGAGAGGCAGACGGGGGCGGATCACTTGAGGTCAGGGGTTCGAAATCACCCTGGCCAACATGGCAAAACCAGATCTCTACTAAAAATACAAAAATTAGCCAAGCGTGGTGGCGTGCGCCTGTAATCCCAGCTACCCAGAAGGCTGAGGTCCAAGAATGGCTTGAACCCGGGAGGCAGAGTTTGCACTGAGCCGAGATCGTGCCACTGCACTCCAGCCTGGGCGACAGAGCCAGACTCTGTCTCAAAGAAATAAAAAAGTAAAAATAAAAACAAAAAACAAAAAGAAAGTCTACATTCCCTCTGGGCATCATCCCTCATCTGTCTGTAACCTCTAAACACTTTTCCCAACTGGGTAAAATGTCCCTTTTCTGCCCACAAACCTGAGAGTAAATTCAAAAGCTGGGACAGCCAGAGAAGGAAGCCCTAGGAACATCCAGAGGAGATTAAAAAGAAATGTTAACCCAGAAAGAAAGGAAAATTTGAAAGTATAAATGGAAAAGATTCTGAATTAGAGCATTATTTTTCAAATACTTGACTGTGATCTAAAGTAAAATAATATTGTATATCATAACCAAGCACACAGACGAAAGTATTCACAAAACAGTATTTACTTTTATTATGTACAAGATACTCTGATGTTTTCTAATTTTTTATTTTGTTCTATTCCTTTTTTTTTTTTGAGATGGAGTCTTGCTGCGACACCCAGGCTGGAGTGCAATGGCACAATCTCAGCTCACTGCAACCTCCTCCTCCCAAGTTCAAGCAATTCTCCTTCCTCAGCCTCCCAAGTAGCTGGGATTACAGGCAAGCGCCACCACACCTGGCTAATTTTTTTGTATTTTTAGTAGAGGTGGGTGTCAGGCCTCTGAGCCCAAGCCTGTATGTATTCATCCAGATGGCCTGAAGTAACATAAGAATCACAAAAGAAGTGAAAATGACCTGTTCCTGCCTTAACTGATGGTATTACCTTGTGAAATTCCTTCTCCTGGCTCATCCTGGTTCAAAAGCTCCCCCACTGAGCACCTTGTGACCCCCATCCCTGCCAGCCAGAGAACAACCCCCTTTGACTGTAATTTTCCACTACCTACCCAAATCCTATAAAACGGCCCCACACCTATCTTCCTTCCCTGACTCTCTTTTCGGACTTAACCCGCCTGCACCCAGGTGATTAAAAAGCTTTATTGCTCACACAAAGCTTTTTGGTGGTCTCCTCACAAGGACATGCGTGAAAGCGGGGTTTCACCATATTGGCCAGGCTGGTCTCGAACTCCTGACCTCAAGAGATTCACTTACCTTGGCCTCCCAAAGTGCTGGGATTACAGAAGTGAGTCATCATGCCCAGCTGTTCTATTCTGTTTCATTCCATATTTTTTTCATTGAAAAAAAAAGGTCACAACCCACTAAATTGATTTCATAAATCAATAATGGGTCAAGGCCAGCAGATTGAAAAATATGAGACTATAGGCATTTGAATTGTTTATCCAAGCTGATCTGCACTCTCCACATACAATACAAACTGCGGTGGACCCTGCTGCCAATGAAGTATGTGATGCTAAGGGGGAGACATAGCTGGCTGTCCTCCCACATCCATTCTCCCCTCCTTCCTATGTGGTGGCTCAACTAGAGTTTCCCAGCTTCCTTTGTGGCGAGATGGGACCATGTGACTAAGTTTCACCAATAAAATGTAAGTGGAAAAGACTGTGTGACTCTGCACTACTTGGTTAAAAAAAAATAAGAAAATCCCTTGCTCTGGACTTCTTCCCTTTCTCCTTCCTGTCCAGAACCTAATATCACAACAACCTGACTTTGACCATGCAGAGGAGGAGAATGGCCTACAGCAGAGGCCAGAAAACTACTGTCCATGAAACAAATATGGGCTAGGCGCAGTGGCTCATGCCTGTAATCCCAGCACTTTGGGAGGCAGAGGCGAGTGGATCACCTGAGATCAGGAGCACAAAATCAGCCTGGCCAACACGGTGAAACCCCATCTCTACTAAAAACACAAAAATTAGCCAGGCATGGTGTTGCATGCCTATAATCCCAGCTACTCAGGAGGCTGAGGCAGGAGGATCACTTGAACCTGGGAGGCAGATGTTGCAGTGCAGTGAGACAAGATCATGCCATTGCACTCCAGCCTGGGTGGCACAGCGAGACCCTGTCTCAAAAAAAAAAAAAAAAAAAAGAAAGAAAGAAAGAAATGTGGCCCACCACCTGTTTGGGCAAATAAAGTTTTATTGGAACAAAGCCAAGTACATTTTTTTATATATCATCTATGGCTGTTTGGGGGCTACAATGGTATATTTGAGCAGTTGCAACAGAAACAGTAGGTTCTACAAAGCCAAAATTATTTGCTGTCTGGCTCTTGATCACGAAGGTTTGCCAGTCCCTGCCCTAAAGGGTGCAGAGCCACCTGCCAGCAGCATTCCTGGGTGAGTTCCTGGAGCAGAGAATCCACTCTTTCATGGACTGTTATGTGAGAGGAAAATAAACTTTTATCTTGCTTAAGCCTCCACATTTTGGAGACTCTTTGTCACAGCAGTTTATCTTTGCCTGATCTAATACACCTTCCAATCCTGTCAACCTCCAGCTGCACAATCGTCCCAAGCTAGAGCTGTCACTGTCCTCTCAACACCCCAGGACAGCACTTAGTCCACTGTACTGAACCGACTTGTTCCTGGATCTGCCTCCACGTAGATGACTATGCTCATCAAAAATAGAGACTCACATAAAAAAAGAAACAACAGATACCAGGGCCTACCTGAGGGTGGTGGGTGGGAGGAGGGAGAGGATCAAAAAACTACCGATCAGATACTACGCTCATTACCCTGGTGACAAAAAAATCTCTACACCAACACCCCCGTGACACTCGGCTTACTCATACTCACATAACAAACCTGCACACGTACCCCCTGAAGCCAAAACAAAAGTTGGAAAGAAAAATAAAATAGAAACTCTGCATATTCACTTCTGTATCCCAGGACTTAGCAAAATGCCTGTCACACAGCAGTCCCCCAAAGAGCTGGGTCCCTGAGATGGGAGTGAAGGAAGTTTCCCATCTAGGCCTCAAAGGTTTCAGATCACTGCCCCATATTTCTGTGGCCCCCTTATCCTTACTTCAACCTTATTTTGTCTTTTGATCCATTGCTGAGAAATTTAGTATGACTTAAGAATTTCCACTAACTCGCAGATGAGGCTATTCCAAATCTTGAGTAAGTTCCAGCTTTCTTGGCACAGGTTCTAAAATGGCACGAGAACTTGATCTTTCTGGCTGGTCCCACTGTGTAAACTGTAGCTTCCCTATATACTGTCTTTTCCTTTGGCCATTCAGAATTGATTTTCTCATCACATTTCAAAGTATGGCATTCTTTCTACTGCCCTCCAAGTTCTATTCCAAGGAATAGATTCAGGTCTCAATATGTCTGTGGAGTAGAACCCATAAACCTGTCATGAATGTCATGTCTATCCAGTCTACTATAGACTCAATATACCAGTGGAGACAACTTGCCTTGGGTTTTCTTTGATTCCTTCCCATTTTAGTGGCACATAGGTGAGTGAATTATCCAAATCACACAACTAACAACCAGCAAGAACTCTATGCCAGACAACTAAAGGATAGGGCTCCTCTAAGGCCTGTCGATTCAATTAAAAATTAGGCTTAAAAGAATTTTTGCCTGGGGACCCATATGTACATTCACACAATCTTCCAAGGGGGATAAATTAATGTTTTGACTTACAGCGTTTGAGACTGACAGGTATCGATCATAGCTGATGAGGACAATGTTGTATACAGATGCTGTACATAAAAGATAGTCAGTAGTGAGCCAAAATACACAGATTTCCTTTCCAAAATCCCATTCGAACAGCATGTGAGGGATGTACAGAGGAATGGAGATCACACCTGCACAAGGAAAACATAAGTGTAAAAAAATAGCACACATCAATGAACACAAATGGGCATGTTTTAATGGCTACACAACACCAGGACATATCTGAATTCACTACAAATGCTTTGGCTGTAATTTAAAAATTCATGGTACTTCATCAAGCAGCTCAGGACTGATTTTCTACACACTCCTTAAATGCCATTTTTATAAGAGGGGTCATGAACGTTGCACAGCGGGCCCTCCTTATCCGTGAATTCTACTTCTGTGGATTCAACCAACCACGGACAGAAAATATTAGGAAAAAAAGTGCATCTGTACCGGACACATATAGACTTTGACTAATAGTAATGACTTCTGGTCATTATTCTCTAAACAATACGGTATAACAACTATTTACATAGCATTCACATTGTCTTTGGTATTATACAAAATCTACTGATGATTTAAAGTATACGGGAAGGGCCGGGAGGGGTAGCTCATGCCTGTAATCCCAGCACTTTGAGAGACGAAGGTGGGCAGATCACTTGAGGGCGGGAGTTCGAAACTGGCCTGGGCAACATGGTGAAACCCCATCTCTATTATTAAAAATAATAATAAATAATAAAGCATATGGGGGGATGTGCATATGTTATATGGAAATACTACAGCATTTTATATCAGGGACTTCAGCTTTCTTGGATTCTGCTATCTAAGGGGAGTCCTGGAACAAACCCCCACAGACACCAAGGGGTGACTGTACTTTCAATGGCTCCTTTCCACTTTCCAAATTAAGTACAGGTCTTGTATTTCTAGCCATAGGCAGCACAAATCATCTTTACTTTTTTCATGCTCTAACCCAAACAGGATGGACCACCCTTCTCCCACACATATGGCACATTTTCACATCTCTTTTTTCTCTGCCAACATCATTCTTTCTTCCTAAAATGTCCACCTGTCTTCTACTAAAAAGTCAATTCAAGCCAGGCATGGTGGCCCACACCTGTAGTCCCAGCCCTTTGGGAGGCTGAGGTGGGTGGATCACCTGAGGTCAGGAGTTCAAGACCAGCCTGCCCAACATGGTGAAATCTCATCTCTACTAAAAATACAAAAATTTGCTGGGCGTGGTGGCACACGCCTGTAATCCCAGCCATTCTGGAGGCTGAGTCAGTAGAATCACTTGAACCCGGGAGGTGGAGGTTGCAGTCAACTGAGATTGTGCCACTGCACTCCATCCTGGGTGACAGAGCAAGACTCTGTCTCAAAAAAATAAAAATAAAAAATAAGTAAAAAGTCAATTCACTTCCTTCTTATTTTTCACTGAGGCCAAAAAGTGACCTCCTCCATGTCCTCTTTCTTGGAGCTTCCTCAGTAGAAGTGACCCCTCTGTCCTCTGCACTTTCCTGGTTCTTTGCTCATCTTTCCCTCTCTCATGCATTAACCACATTCTACTTTTATATCATAGTCATCTTTTTTGTCTGTCTCTCCTGAGGATGAGGGCCGTATCACAAATCAATGTTCGTATTTCCTGCAACCTCTAGAGTTGGCCAATGACTTGTACATTTCACTTAAATTAATAACAGCTAATATGTTTTATACAATTACCATGTGGTAGACCCTGTGCTGTGTGCATTGCAAATGTTACCTCATTTCATCTTCATAGAAAGTTTGTGAGGAAGGGACCATGCTGAGTTAACGTTAAAGAACCTGAAGCTCAGAAAAGAGAAAATTAGACCAAGGTCCACTCAACTAGCAAGTGGAGAAGATTGCATGTGAAACCAGGGATTGTGATATCAGAACCTCTGACTTTACCTACAACTCTTCGCTGTGTGAACAAATAGATAAGCTCTATCACAGCGATTCAGCCCAGCACAGAAACTGCTTAACTGAAAAGTGACGAAATGAGGTTCCCTTTCCTTTAGCTTTTAGGGGTTTTTAATTGCATTCGCATTTCAGACAAGTGTGATTAGTTGCTAAGAATATGATCTATTAAGTGGAAGCTCAGATGAAATCTTACTTTGTTGAGTCACTTCAAATGTATCAGATACTTCCAGGAATTCCCATTTTTTTATGAGAACTAAATTAGTCTATTATTAAGAATAGTAAAGATAAAGGACAAGGGAAGGAAGAAGGAAAGCCTGCATTCTCCAAAAACAAGACGACATGAGGCTATAACAGCATGGTTTCAGAACCAGTGGAAGGTAGTGCTAAACCCTAGTATTCTGTCCCTAGGTTACATACAAAAATGAAAGACAAGACACCGTAGAGATGAAGAGTTGCGTGGTCAGTTCTTATATGTAGTTCAAATAACCTGTTTGTTTCATGTTTCAATTATATTTTTAAAGATAAGCAAACTTCCTTAGGGTGTCTTTCATCTCCAGGGTATGTGTGTGTATGTCTATGGTATAAAATAGGTCACTGGCTGAGAGTGGTGGCTCATGCCTATAATCCCAGCACCTTGGAAGGCTGAGGCAGGTAGATCACTTGAGCCCAGGAGTTGGAGACCAGCCTGGGCAACATGGTAAAATCCTATTTCTACAAAAAAAAAAAACAAAACAACAACAAAAAAAATTAGCTGGACATGGTGGCACATGCCTGTAGTTCTAGCTAACCAGGAGGTTGAGGCAGGAGGATCACTTGAGCCAGGGAGGTCAAGGCTGGAGTGAGCCATGATCATACCACTGCACTCCAGTCTGGGTGACAGAGTGAGACCCTGCCTCAAAATAAATAAATAAATAAAATAATGTAGGTCACCAGGTCCACTTGAGGTAAATCAAAGTATCCCCCAAACAGAGACATTTATTATATTTCAGCCCACGGTTGTGGCTTCCAATGTTCCCAACGTGAGTATTTTCAACACTGGAACTCATTTCTTCCACAGAACGAGAAAGAAGAAAGATACTAGTAACGCATTCTAGTCACCACTGACTAAGAGTTCAGGGCAGGGGGTGGGAGGTAAATACTCTTTGTCACACACTTTCTCATTTACACAAAAGAGGAAGAGTGTGTTCGAAAGCCTAGGAGATGCTGGAACAGTGGTTAGCTGAAGACAGGCTCCAGGATATTTGGTTTTCGTAACCCCCGCTGTGCTGTCACCCGGCATTCTAGGTAACACTTCCGTACTTGTGTCATGCTCAGTTCCTCTGTCTTGTTGAGCAACAGAGATGTCTGTGGCTCATTCTGAACGAGATGCAAAGAAACTGAATCTGAACTATTTCTCTCATATACGTACTCCGAAGTGTCTCTACACCTTCTTTTTTTTTTTTTTTTTTTTTTTTTTTTTTTTTTTTTTTTTTTTTTTTTTGAGACGGAGTCTCACACTCTTGCCCAGGCTGGAGTGCAGTGGCGCGATCTCGGCTCACTGCAAGCTCCGCCTCCCGGGTTCCCGCCATTCTCCTGCCTCAGCCTCCCGAGTAGCTGGGACTACAGGTGCCCGCCACCGCGCCCGGCTAATTTTTTTTTTGTATTTTTAGTAGAGACGGGGTTTCACTGTGGTCTCGATCTCCTGACCTTGTGATCCGCCCGCCTCGGCCTCCCAAAGTGCTGGGATTACAGGCTTGAGCCACCGCGCCCGGCCGTCTCTACACCTTCGATTCGGGAATTGTGTTTTTGGGTGAAATGGAGCTGATAAGTAAACAAGAGCCAGTTTCTTGAAAAGATTAAGACAAAAGTAAAAGAAAACAAATATATGCCCCACCTCCCAGTCCCACTCCTAGTTCTCACCCCTCAGTCACTCCACCCCAGCCCCTCTGGCCTCCAGTGCACCACCCACCCTTCTGCCTCAGATCCTGCGCACCTGCTGTTCCTTGGTGTGAAATGCTTTTCCCCAAGGGCGCCTTCTGTTTGCTCAAATGTCTTTCTTTTTTGTTTTGTTTGTTTGTTGACACAGTCTGGCTTTGTTATCAAAGCCAGAGTGCAATAGCATGATCTCGACTCACTGTAACCTCCACCTCCTGGGTTCAAGTGATTCTCCTGCCTCAGCCTCCTGAGTAACTGGGATTACAGGCATGTGCCACCATACCCGGCTAATTTTTGTGTTTTTAGTAGAGATGGAGTTTCACCATATTGACCAGGCTGGTCTCGAACTCCTGTCCTCAACTGATCTGCCCGCCTCAGCCTCCCAAAGTGCTGGGATTACAGGTGTGAGCCACTGCGCCCAGCCTTCAAATGTGTCTTTCTAAGTAAATTCTAGCTCCAGGGTTTAAAATTGCAGCCCCACTCCCAGCACACTCCCTTTCCCTCCTCTCTGCGTTTTTTTTTTTTCCAGTAGCAATTATCAGCCTCTAAAATACTATATAATTTGACTCAGTTATTTTTCTTATTTATTGTCTGTCTCCATGCCCCTGCATCCATTAGAAATAGAATCATCATGAGGGCAGGGATTTTCACCTGTATTTTTACTGCTTTATCCCCAGCACCTCAAAAGTGCCTGCTTCAAAAGAAATAATTGTTGGATGAACCAATAGATGAGGATGAAGAAGCCCAGTTTGCTTTAAAATTGCCACCCATTTGACATCATCCCTTCTTTCTAAACCAGCTAAGAAGCTACATCTTCCATGAGAAAAGGCAATCAAAAGATGGGAGGAGCTAAAATCCCCAAGTAAATCCTTTGGGACACCAGAGGAATGTGTGGATGATGGTGAGTGCACAGAGGGTGTTATGGCCTGAATGTGTATGTGCCCTCCCCAAACTCACATGTTGGAGCCCTAACCCCCAATGTGGCTTTATTTGGAACTAAGACCTTTAAGGACAAAATTAAGGGTAAAAGAGTTCATAAGAGTGGGGCCCTGATCCAATAGTGTCCTTATAAGAAGAGACAACAGAGAGTTCACTCTCTCTCTCTGTGCACACTCAGAGAAAGGCCTCGTGAGGATGCAGGTAGATGGCAGCCGTCTCCAAGCCAGAAAGAGAGCCCTCATCAGAAACCAAAATTGGCCAGAATCTTGATCTGGAATGTCCCCGGCTCCAGAAGGATGAGAAAATAAATGTCAGTTGTTTAAGCCACCCAGTCTAGGGTATTTTGTTACAGCAGCCTGAGCAGATGAATACAGAAGGCCAGGAAAGAGTCCTGAACTCGGGCATACAGGTATCAAGATAAACTTTGCCATCCTGAACACTTGGTTCAGGCTCTGATAGCAGCAACCACGCTTATCTGCTGAAGATCCTGTCCAGCCGTCTGACACATGGTCATGCAGGCCACAAATGCCAGCACAACATGGGGATGAGAAGAAAGTACCCATAAATGGAAAGACTGGTCACATGGCAACACTTTTATAGATATTGATGTAGATATAGATAGTATGTGTTTCCCAGACTAGTGTACAGATGATGTATATTTATATAACATCCGATATAGCTAGTACTAGAATTTTTCCTCAGTAAATCTTTGCTTTCAACAGTAAATTCAGCCTGAGACGCTAGCAACTCAGGTGCCACAAATTTAGATTATACGCAGAGGGCCAATTCTGAAACCTGGGGGAAGAGGGCATTCAGCCAGCAAAACCACAGTTCCAAGCACATGTGAGGGTCTAATCTGCCCTGCCATTGTCACACGGCTCTGGAGCTCTGGATCTCATGACCCCAAATGTTAAGAATCAATGGCTTACAGCTGCAGAATACCTCTCATGCGTTCTGCCCTGCACGCTCACCGCCTCCACGCCTTCCTCCCGCCTCAGAGACAAAAGGTTTTCTTCCCAGCATGGCAAAGGAGAAAGAACAGCATTGGCAGCAAACTTGAATCCTATTACAAAATGCTCCCGGGGCTGTGTCTTGGTGAGCCCTGCGTTAAATATGCAGACCTCTGCATGAAGCTGGCAGGGGGCAGGGGAGATGTGAGGGATGAGGCCGGCAGGCAGATGAATGGAGACTCTGACCTGCACCCAACTCCTTTAATCAGGAGCAAAAGAAATGATCAGAATTATTTCTTCACCCACCTGCTGATGGAGGAGATCACCAGGACTGCTGAATAACTACATCTGCAGAGCTATTTTCCAAAGACGAGCTCAAGCTCTTGAGGGTGGGACTGCCATGAGGCCGGCCTTGGGCCAGACGTGGAGACATTTTTACCTAGAACCATCTTTATTCAAAAGCTTCAGGCCCCAGGCTCTCTCAGCTGTCTCACCCGTCCCACCCTAAAACTTGGGCAGTCGGGACCTCACTCCCTTTTGGTTAGTAAAAACACTGCATCTATTTTAAGTGCTGACTGTCATCTAAAAGTCACAGGATCCTGTGAAGAAGGAAGAAGTGAAGGATACATGTATTTACAGTGGAATCTTCTCTATGTTCACATAAATAAACTCGTATATTTGTACATGTTTATGGGAGCACAGAGAATGATGTGGAAGGATCTACATCAAGCAGCAAATGTTGGTTACCTGAAGGGACAGAATTGAGGAAACAAATGGGGAGATAGTGCATTTTTTCAATACTTCTTTATGGGTTAGCTGCCTTTATCTGTCATTTCTATGCCATGACTCCTAAATCAATCTCCCAAACTAGAATTTTTCTCCAGAACTTTCAATGCAACATCAGAACCAGAGCCGCCCTGCCCACATACTTCCTGTGTCATTGAAGAGCTCCATACTGTTCTTAGTCTCAGAAACCCCATCTCTAACTCAGCTTTCTCTTTTCCTGTCCGATGCCTCCCTCCCCTGCTCCCACCCCGCCTTAGCCGCTCTGCCTGCTGTTCCCAGCCATCCTAGCTCGGGTCCTAACTACATGATTTCTGCCTAGATTGTTGCAGGATGGTCTCTGAAACCATGCCACCCCACACTCCAGTTTCCCCACTTCCTTTAACTTTTAACTTTTTTTTTTTTTTTTTTTTTTTTGAGACGGAGTCTCGCTCTGTTGCCCAGGCTGGAGTGCAGTGGCCGATCTCAGCTCACTGCAAGCTCCGCCTCCCGGGTTCACGCCATTCTCCTGCCTCAGCCTCCCGAGTAGCTGGGACCACAGGCGCCCGTCACCGCACCCGGCTAGTTTTTTGTATTTTTAGTAGAGACGGGGTTTCACCGTGTTAGCCAGGATGGTCTCGATCTCCTGACCTCGTGATCCGCCCACCTCGGCCTCCCAAAGTGCTGGGATTACAGGCTTGAGCCACCGCGCCCGGCCGAGTTTCCCCACTTCCTATGGCTCTTCCAATGCCTCTAAAGTAAAGCTTTGATCTGTTCAACCACTCACCTGTTTTAAAATCCTTAAATCTCCACAAGGCCTGCCAAATAAACTCCACTCCACACTCACGCTGGTATTTAAAGGCCCTCACTTATAGATTTCAGCTTCATCTCTACGGCTCCCCTGCACCCATCTGCACACCAGCCAGCTCGAAGCTCACCCTTAGGAAGATAAGCGCAATGATTTTCTACCAGCATGCCTTTGCTCATTCTTGGAGCAAAGAATCCTTCGCCCTATCTCTGACTACGGAAATTCTATCCATCCTTCAAAGTTCATGTTAAATGCCTTTATTCGCTAACTAAACGTGCTTTATGCCTCCTCCAAGTGACCATAGCACTTGTTAGGTCTTGGTGGGGTCTCGGGTTACTCTATACTGCTATAGTCATTTCTGAACGTCTCTTGTCCACTCTTCTCATCAAAACCTTACTGGAAGAGACTAACCTAATCTTCTATAGATCCCTTGATTACCTAATAGTGCTTGCATGCCTAGCAGTATTATACAGGCTAGATACTATACTAACATTTGTGACCTAGGTCGGCGTTGACCCATAGCTGCAGAAAAATTAAAATAAAAAAAAGGAACTAACATTTCTTGAGTGACCACTGTATTCCAGGGAATGAACTAAGTATTTTATGTGTTTATTTCATTTTAACTAAATGTAAGCTTTATGCAGTTATAAACAAAAATAATCTGAATATGCCAGATTAAATTATACTAGAAACTCTTATAAAACAATATCATCAGCTGACATTTCTGTACATCTACTTATCATGATAAGCATTGTTTAAAAATAATAATCATCAGGCAGTGAAAAATTATAAAGTGCATGTTTTCAAAGAAAGTTGGTTTGATTTCTATGGTCTCTTAACGATGATATAATGCTGTGATATCATATTATATGCAAAGTACTTTACGGTTGGGTATATTTTACAAAATTCTATGCCACATCATTAAATTAATACTATTAAACATATTATTCAATCTGAAATGCTATTTTCTGATTGTACTGGTTACTAGCATATACATAATTTCTTATTACTCCAACATTGTGATACCGAGAAAACCATATTTACTTGAAGAGGAATACTTATAAGTCTAAACATACGAGGAAAATAGCACCAGAAACAAGTAACTCTTACATTAAAATTTTGGAGCTGTTCTGGACTTATCTTTATTCTATAAAAAGAAAATAAACTGTTTTCAGCTGAAAATTCCCCTGCCACACGGATTTACATATGTATAACATTCCCTTACAGTGCCATATAGCCCCCTTCCAAACTTTAATACTTAAACTTTTTGGGTTTATTTTTCCCCCACCATATACAGTCCCCTGAAATAACAAAAGTTTATTTTAAGGTTTTAGAGATAAATTAAAATCAGAAAAGATTATCTTAAATAAAGACATATAACTTACCCACAAAGAAGTCAGAGATGGCCAAGTTAAGAAAAAAATAACTACTTCGATGTCTAAGGTTTTTGTCCACTACAAAAGCTAAAATGACCACAGCATTTCCTAGCATTATGGCAAAAGCTAGTAAGGACATAAAAAACGCTAAAGTAATACGAGTGCTTAGTGATAAGTTAATTGTGCTGTTAGTATCTGGCATCACATCAAATGATGAAGAAGGTCAAATTAGCAAATTAATCCAGCCAGACAATTCTGACAAGTATGTTTTCTAATCGGATACCTAAAATATGTAGTCTTCTACTCAAAACGACAGTTTTAATCTAATACTGATCTCATAGAACTTCCTGATTCTTGATAAAGTAAGCTTGTGGTAACAGTTTCCCTTTAACTGACACAGAAAAACTATCTCCAAAAAACAGTGAAATGTTTTACCTTAAACATTTTACTGTGATTCATCCATCTCCCATTATTAGAATAAAATTATATAATCTATAAAATGTAATCATCATATAGGTAATAAATTGGGCCCACACAAGGTTCATTTTTGTCGTTGTTGTTGTTGTTTGGAGATAGAGTCTTGCTCTGTTGTCCAGGCTGGAGGCCACTGGTGTGATCTCGGCTCATTGCAACCTCCGTCTCCCAGGTTCAGGCAATTCTCCTGCCTCAGCCTCCCAAGTAGCTGGGATTACAGGCACTCATCACCATGCCCAGCTAATTTTTATATTTCTTGTAGAGACGGGGTTTCCCCATGTTGACCAGGCTGGTCTTGAACCCATGACCTAAAGTGATCCACCCACCTCGGCCTCCCAAAGTGCTGGGATTATAGGCATGAGCCACCACACCCAGCCATTTTTAAAACTCATGTAGATTCAGTTAAATATTCTCATCTGGCCATGATGGAGTAATTGGGGCTGAATTTCATGGTCCCATCTGAAACAGCCAAAAAATTAGACGATGGTTTTCAAGGCATTTGTCATTAACAAGGAAGGACAGTGATCCCTGAGGGAAGGCATGAGGCCTGCAGTTGCCCCAGCTTACTGCCTTGAGAGTTCCCAGGGCATGACCAGAGGGGAAATCCAGGCAGAGCCCAGGAGACTCCCTGGAATGAGGAAATGGAGCTGAGAGTACAGGAGTACCAGAGAGGGTCTGAACTGCAAAGCCGCACTGAGCAGAACTCCAGAGATCTGCAGAGGACCCCCTTCAAGTATTCACCAGAGTGCTGATTAGCACAATGTGGAGGAACCGCTTTTAGGCAAGAAAAAGAACCACTCGAAAATATTACAGGCAATAGTACCCAATGCTCACAGAGGACTGGTTATAGTGCCTGCTTTTATTAGCCAAATGGAAAAAGTTCCTAATTCATGGGACGTTGGGTAGTATACTCAGAAGGGTCTTGCCTCAGCAGTTAGGAATAATTAGCCCTATACTAAATATTTCTTGGGTTCTTCCTAGCAAATCTGAAAAGCAAAACCTGAAAGTTTGAAACTATTTCCAAGTAGCTTATTTGCAACCCTGAACACAGCTCAAGAATATTTATATAACATAAAAATATCCAGTACCCAACAATGTAAAACTTACAATGTCTTAAATCCAATTAAAAATTATCTGACATGCCAAGAAGAAGGAAAATGTGATCCATAATAAGGGGAAAAACATCAATCAATTGAAGTCAACTCAGAAATGACACAGATATTAGAATTAACAGACAAGAACATTAAAATAGTCAGATGGAATATGGAAAAAGGAAAATGGAATATAGCTGTATTCCATGTTTTCAAAAAGATATGTAAAGATATAGAAGATTTTTAAATCAAACATCTAGAAATAAAAACTAGAATGTCTGGACTAAACATACATTGGAAAGGATTCATGGCAGAGATTGCAGAAGATAAGATTAGCGAACTTAAACATGTAATGATATAATCCATCTACAATGAAACACAGAGATAAAAGAGATTTTTTAAAAATTAACAGTGTATCACTAAGCTAGAAGACAACTTAAGTGACCTAATATATGTCTAATAGGAGTCCCAGAAGGAAAGGAGAAAGGAAACGACAGAAAAAAATTTGAAGCATCAGTGGTTAAAACCTTTCAAAATGAGATGAGAACTATAAACCAAGAAGCTCAATGAATCCCAAACACAAGAAACAGAAAGAAAACTACAGAAGGCATATCAAATAAAATTGATCAAAACCAGTGTGAAAAAGAAAAGTTTAAGAACAGCAGGGGTTGAGGGAGGACACATAACATAAAATAAGAAAGGTATGGGTGTCAGCATGTTTCTCATCAGAAGCAACAGAAGCAGAAAAACAGTGGCTGCAATATCTCTCTAGTGTTGAAAGAAAAAAAAACTCAACCTAGAATTCAATATTTAGCAAAAAAGAAAAAAAAGTTTCAAAAACAAAGACAAAATAAAGGGTTTTTAGATATATGAGAGCCGAAATAATTCACCATCAGCAAACTTGTTCTACAAGAAATGTTAAAGGAAGTTCTTCAAGCAGAAGGAAAATGATGCCAAATGCAAAAATGACTCTATGAAAAGGAAGGAAGAGTAACAGAAATGGAGATTTTCTTGCTGGCCCTCCTAATAGAACCTAAGTTGCTACAGGGCAGAGAATGCACTTTGTTTCATTTTGTTTTGTTTCTTTTTTGTTTAAGTATGTGCATAAATCATAAATTGATAATTGATTAATGTTTACAAGTTGAGCATAACCATGTAACTACCACCCATACCCCTTTCCAATTACTTACCCTCATGGGTAAGCATTATCTGGACATTTAAAAACATAAGTTAATCTTGCACACTTTTATTTTATAAATGTAATTGTACATTCAAAAATTATATAAAATATTTCTTCATGTATATTCATTCTACATGATCCACAATTGATTAAATTATTTAAAAATCTTTACATTCTGCTCTATTATAATTTATTAATGCCATTTGCTTGTAAATTGATTAAAATGAAGATAAAAAGTAATTAATTGTTGTATTAGTCTGTCTTTATACTGCTATAAAGACATATCCAAGACTGGATAATTTATAAAGAAAAGAGGTTTAATTGACCCCCAGTTTCGCATGGCAGGGAGGCCTCAGGAAACTACAATCATGGTGGAAGGGGAAGCAGGCATGTCTTACATGGCAGCAGACAAGAGAGAGCATGTGAGCACACAGTATGGGTATGGGGGAGCTGCCCCCATAATCCAATTACTTCCTTCCCTCGACACATGAGGATTACAATTCAAGATGAGATTTGGGTGGGGACATAGCCAAACCATATTAATTACATTTTCCCTTTCCTAATAATTTCACTGGGGGAAAAAAAAAACTATTCTTTCTCATGCGCCAGTCATAACCTGAGCCAGAAGCTCCTTTACTGGATAATTCCAACTAATATGTATTCATTAGATATCCACTTCAAAAGCAAGACCAGAACCAGATTTTTTTAAAAGGCAAATACCTGAGTTCAGAACCTACATCTTTTTCCGTTTAAAATTCACTGCCAGAAAGATGCAGTTTCCCACAGGAGAAAGACTCTGAGGAAGCAAGGGGCAAACTGAGATTCTCCCAACCCCTCCCATTCCCCTACCTCAGACATGAGAGAAACAGAATTTTGGAAAACTTCTTTTTTTTTTCTTTTTTGAGACACAGGCTCATTCTGTCACCCAGACTGGGGTGCAGTGGCACAATCTCAGCCCACTGCAACCTCCACCTCCCGGGTTCAAGCGATTCTCCTGCCTCAGCCTCCTGAGTAGCTGGGATTACTGGTGTGTGTCACCACGCCCGGATAATTTTTGTATTTTTTTGGTAGAGACAGGGTTTCACCGTGTTGGCCAGGCTGGTCTCAAACTCCTGGCCTCAATTGATCTGCCTGCCTCAGCCTCTCAAAGTGTTGTGCTGGGATTACAGGTGTGAGCCACAATGCCCAGCCAATTTCTACCTTTTTAACTGATCTAAACTGAAGATTAGTTAGATCTTAGTAAAGTGAACTGATGGCACTCAGTTCACTGCTCACATAGGCAATGACATGCAAAATAACATTGTATTCAATGGACTTGTATTTATCACTTTCAAAGTCATGGGTTAATAGGACATTGAAATGGATAACTAAAATACCTGTTTAAGAAGGTGGGCATAACAAAGAATCAAATGGCTAGTCTATAAGCCTGCAGCTTTGTGTTTTGCAACTGAAGGTGAGGGGAACTAAAGGTGAAGTTCCATTAGGTAAATAATTATATCTGTTGGTAGAATTAGGGAGAAAGAGATAAAGAATGAAACAAGTATTTGCATATGATCTTCCCTACTTCACCTCTATTTTCCTTTTCAACAATGGATCTGGTAGTCCTTGCAACCAGGGCTACCATTAAGAATCCCAAAATCCACATCAGGCATGGTGGCTCACGCCTGTAATCCCAGCACGTTGTGAGGCCAAGGCAGGCAGATCACGAGGTCAGGAGATTGAGACCATCCTGGCTAACATGGTGAAACTCCATCTCTACTAAAAATACAAAATTAGCCAGGCATGGTGGCATGCACCTGTAATCCCAGCTACTTGGGAGGCTGAGGCAGGAGAACCGCTTGAACCCGGGAGGCGGAGGTTGCAGTGAGTTGAGATTGCACTACTGCACTCCAGCCTGGGTGACATAGCGAGACTCCATTTCAAAAAAAAAAAAAGAATCCCCAAATCGTATAATATTCCAAAACAAGGTCATATATATATATATGTGTGCGTGTGTATGTGTGTATATATATGTGTGTATATATATATAAATTTGAACCTAAATGCAAAAATTCCAAAGAGGTTGATGGCATGGATTATCTGTTCCCTGCACTTTGCCAGGGTGGGGCTGACTATGCAAATGTTTTGTTGCTTCGTGGAAGGACAGTACCCTTTCTTCGTATGTATCCAGTGTGATCCCCTACTCTTGGGAATGACCCCAAAAGGAAACCCTGGAATATCTCATTTTGCTACCAAACATATGGGCTAGTCCAGTGACAACAAGTGGGACCTGCTTTAGGGGGAAAGGTTTGGATTTAAATTAATGATACAAGGAAGAAAGGTGAAACTGTTGCTGAGGGGAGGGTAGTTAATAAGTGGATATTACAAAAGGGAAAATCTAATATAATTTTGGTGCCTTGAGAGACTCTCAGAGCAAAAGAATAATATTCTCTTTTAACTTCCACCCAGTGCCCCTTGCAGTATTCAGTTTTCCAAAGCCTCTTTCTGAAGAATCAAGAGTAAGCAGTACAGTAGCCAACTCAATGAATGTAACACACACTTCTGAGAGTGGTCTTCGTCTGCAAAATGGATGAGCAGATAGCAGCTCTGACTATAACTATCTGGAACAATACAAATATGGCTATGTCCTTTCGTTTCCATTTCACAGGATAGAGCTATGGTCGAAAACCTGAATTGGGAAGCAAACTATGGAACACGCATCCAGTTGAATCTGGAAAACACCGATTACCACTAGTCTAAATGAGCATTGTGCAACCATTGATTGAGAAAGTTTAAAGAAGGTACTGGGATATGATGGAAGACGTTCATCTTCAGCATGTCCCATCTGTCAAAACATTATGTACAAAAATAGCTCTTGTTCCTGTTACTGGGGGTGGAAAGCCATAAAGAGATGGAGGAACAATTGAGATACTTGGATCGCTGAGAAAGGAAAATAATTCAATCTAATTTGCAGGCTCAAGTACTGAGAATGAAAAGTCAGGAATTCTATGTGGACGGGTATGGGAAGCATTATGGTATAGCCAAATCAAAGTCCATTTAGAGGCCGGGCACGGTGACTCACGCCTGTAATCCCAGCACTTTGGGAGGCTGAGTCAGGTGGATCACTTGAGGTCTGGGGTTCGAGGCCAGCCTGGCCAACATAGTGAAAGCCAATCTCTACTGAAAATACAAAAATTAGCCAGGCTTGGTGACACATGCCTGTAATCTCAACTACTCATGTGGCTGAGGCATGAGAATCACTTGAACCCGGGAGGTGGAGGTTGCAGTGAGCCAAGATCATGCCACTGCACTCTAGCCTGGGTGGCAGAGTGAGACTCCCTCTCAAAAACAAAACATCCATTTAGCAGTGAGTACCACTCATATGGCTTTAGTTTGAGGGAGCCAACATTGTAGGATCCAAGTTTATTTCCTAATTATAAGAAAGAAGTTGGTACTCAACATCAACAGTGGGTCTGGTGGATCAAACTGCACTGACCTGCTTAATATAAGGGAGACTTCTGAGAATTCAGAGCTAGGCTGAGAGGAATTCATGAAGAGGAATTCCCTTTCAATGAGGAAAGATATTTTGAAGAGAAAAAAGACTTCTTGTATAAACAGAGAAACTGCAAGACATCCTCCTCCAAGAGGAAAGACAAGGATGGCAACTGAAATGACACAATGCTGATGGAATGGGTCTTGCATTAGAGTGCACAGTAAGACCGTATGCCCAGACCAAGTGATGGGAATGGGCTTGCATGTCACACAGCTGGGTTACAAGGTATCTGCATTCAAATGGAGTCTGAGCTATCCCAGACCCGGAGGCCTGGGATTCTCACAGCAGAAGCACAGGATACACACTTAGAGGAGGCTGATGTGCTTCCCAGTCTAAGACATTGGTAATTGGAGAATACAACATACTGAGGTGCTCCTTAACAACTTTAGTGCCGCAAGTGATAGTGTAACTTGTGGGTACTGGACGCATTTTAAATAGGACTAGACGACTTCCAATAGGGAATAAATAGGCCCTGTTGGGGACATGTCTCCTCCTGGGAAAACGCTATCCACCAAACCATATGGCCAGAGAAATGGAATTTATAAGAGGTTTGGAATCCTAAAAAAACAGAGACATGGCCTCTAAGCTCCACTCCCATGAGAAAAGGCAGATTTGTTGGGAGAGACAAAATAATACATCATTATGTCTGATTTATATTATGCCATGTATTAGAGTACTACAATATAGAAATCACAGGTAAATTTAATATTGTAGAGGCTAATAAAACTTACAATAATACTGATGTGGTTGATCAAATGTATTGTGAGATTGAATTAAAACCCCCTCACAACACTATCGCTATGGAATAAAATTGGCCTGAAGAAGATTTAGACTTGATGAATTATTTTTAGGACTCTCAATCACTCATAGACGCATACCTGAGAGAACAGACAGCTACAAATCAGAGAGGCAAAAGAATTATAAAGTTAGTCCAAAATATGAGCAAGTTTGTTCCATTTTGTGCTAGTAATTTATTGAACTGTTCAGTTGTCTAAATCCATACCAGATCTTTACTAGGTATCATAGATGTTTGGAATTAGGTGCATTTGATTGTCCATGTGATTATGTGATGCTGTAATGCAAGTAATTGCTCTCAATCCAAGACTTGTCACTTCGTCTTAAAAAGGCCTTGAAGATTGATGGTGGCGGCAGTGAAACATGCTGCAAAGGCTCATTCCAGAAGGCTGAGTTGTTTTGCTAAAGTACCTGCAGACACTGACCCCTGGCCAAGACATGAAATGTACCGATTAATAACATTGGTTTGTAACATGGGTCTGAGGAATTTCGGGCCAGTTTGTTCTAGCTTTTAGCATTGCTGACTGGTACCAGTGAGACTGATGATTTGCACCTGGTCTTCATGAGCCCCAAGAGGCTCTGTCATTAGGGCTGATGACATAGGAAGAATATGCCTATGTGACCAGCAAGGTATAAGAAACCCCAACTGAGGCTCCATTTTATGCTCCCTGGATTCAGGGTGTTTCACGCACATGTCAGTGGTTCCCGGACCAACAGAGGACATACATACGTGTGGCCCTTACAAGAAGAGGATACTGGAGGTCAGGCCTCGGTTCTTCAGACCCCTCTGCTGGTAAAGCAGCCTTTGACTGAGACAAATTTCCTAACTTTAATGCTGGTGCTAATCTAATGGCCAACATCATTTAGTAAGTCTCTAGGGAGTTCCAAATTTTCCCACATTTTTCTGTCTTCTTCTGAGCCTTCCGAAGTGTTCCAACCTCTGACTGTTACCCAGTTCCAAAGTCGCTTCCACATTTTCAGTTATCTTTTCAGCAATGCCCCACTCTACTGGTACCAATTTACTGTATTAGTCCATTTTCACATTGCTAATAAAGACATACCCGAGACTGGGCAATTTACTAAAGAAAGATTTAACTGGACTTACAGTTCCACATGGCTGGGGAAGCTTCAGAATGATGGTGGAAGGTAAGGAGGAGCAAGTCATGTCTTACATGGATGGCAGGAGGCAAAGAGAGAGAGAGCTTGTGCAGAGGAGCTCATCTTTTTAAAGCAGATGTCATGAGATCATCAGATCTCATTAGACTTATTCACATCATGAGAACAGCACAGGAAAGACTTCTCTCCATGATTGGATTACTCCCACCATGTTCCTCCCACAACACATGGGAATTCAAGATGAGAGTTGGGTGGGGACACAGCCAAACCGTATCAGCCTCTCTTTAATAGTCTTGATTAAAAGGGCTTAATCATGACTTTTTGAACATTAAAGTCCATGATTATGTCGTATGATGAACTCCCCTAAGAAGATTACTGATAATAGACAGTTGATGGGGTTTCATTATATGTATTTACTTTTATTTACAGAATTTGAGGGCCAAGCATGATGACTCATGCCTATAATCCCGGTACTTTGGGAGTCTGAGTCGAGAGGACTGCTTGAGCCCAGGAGTTCAAGACCAGCCTGGGAAACAAAAGGAGACCCCCATCTCTACAAAAATTTTAAAAATTAGCCAGGCTAATGGTAGTGCATACCTGTGGTCCCAGCTACTCAGGAGGCTGAGGTAGGAAGATTACTCACTGAACTCCAGACTAGGCAATAGACAGAGACCCACTCTCTCAAATAATAATAATAATAATAATAATAATACCATAAGTATTTTAAAATAATAGTTAGAAACATTAGGTGTGACAGAGAAGGAAGGTGGTGGGGGGCGCTGCCACACAAGTTAGAAAAATAGAAAAAGATTTGACACTTAGCCATAAGATTCAATACAGGTCAGTAAATTCAAACAGAGATCTAGAATACTCTGCAGCTACACCAGTTCTATTTTCACACAAAGTAAGAGATAATGAAATCTGACCCAAAATGATTCCTCATTATTCTTTTTCCTGAATGCTATCTACCTGGCAGCCAACTTCCATCAAGAAAATTCCCCATAACCTAAGGCCACAAGGCAAGATCCCCATGGCTCTCTGGTTGCTTTCTTTTCCCACATGAAATGACAAAAAGTAGTGATTACCACACACAGTACAGAGAACCAATCCCTGATCACTTTCTGGGCTGAGTCACTCAGTACCCCTTCATAATCTTATCCACAATGGTTGCAGTCATCATGTTTACTTTTGCACCTTATCTGACACTACAGACAAAGTCAGCAATGTATTTATCAGCCTTTCTTTCCTTCCCTCTTCACAGCAAATGCTCTCTAGAGCCTCTGGATTTAGATGCTGAAATTATAAAATTACATAAAACAACTGCTGTGCTGCTTTTGTAACAGCAAAAGCAACCTTGAAAGTTGACCAGGCGCAGCATGGTGGCTCACGCCTGTCATCCCAGCACTTTGGGAGGCCGAGGCAGGTGAATCACAAAGTCAGGAGTTCCAGACCAGCCTGGCCAACATGGTAATTTTGTAAAAATACAAAAATTAGCTGGGTGTAGTGGCGGGCGCCTGTAGTCCCAGTTACTTGGGAGGCTGAAGCAGGAGAATTGCTTGAACCCAGGAGGCAGAGGTTGCAGTGGACTGAGACTGCGCCATTGCACTCCAGCCTGGGCGAGAGAGCAAGGCTCTGTCTCAAAAAAAAAAAGTAAGTTGACTAAGCATAAACACTGGCTATTTTTGAAAAAAACTTTGTAATTGTGGAAGAAGGTTAAAAAAAAAAAATCCTAGTGCCTCTTGTTAGTAAATTATTAATGAGTGAGGCAAAGAAGAGTGACGGTTGAGGAGAGCGGCAAATGAGTTCCCCTCATTCAGGTTTCCTTAGAAAGATTAGAAATAATTTTCCCGCTATCAGAAAAAATTGTAAAAACCCAATTTTAAGTCATGGCTGTCTATATATGTGTGTATTTTATAACATAATTTTTTTTGAGACAGAGTCTTGCTCTGTCACCAGGCTGGAATTCAGTGGTGTGATCTTGGCTCACTGCAACCTCCACCTCTGGGTTTCAAGAAATTCTCATGCCTCAGCCTCCCAAGTAGCTGGGATTACAGGCATGCATCACCACGCCCAGCTAATTTTTGTACTTTCTTAGTAGAGACAGGATTTCGCCATGTTGGCCAGGCTGGTCTCAAACTCCTGGGCTCAAGTGATCTGCCTGCCTTAACCTCCCTATTACGTTTTGGTTTGTTTGATTGGTTTTTTTTTGAGACAGAATCTTACTCTGTTGCCCAGACTGGAGTGCAGTGGAGCAATCTGGGCCCACTGCAACCTCCACCTCCCGGGTTCAAGGGATTCTCCCACCTCAGTCTCCCAAGTAGGTGGGATTACGGGTGCCTGCCCCCTCACCTGGCTAATTTTTTTGTATTTTTAGTAGAGACGGGTTTCACCATGTTGGCCAGGCTGGTCTTAAACTCCTGACCTCAAGTGATCCGCCCACCTCAGCCTCCCAAAGTGCTGGGATTACAGGTGTGAGCCACTGTGCCCAGCCCTTAAAACACACATTTTTAAAAACTGCAAGTACTATACTGTACATAAGCCTTCCACCTGTATAAATGCAGTACATGTATATATGTACATATATTCATGTGTATACTGCATTTATATATATAAAACAGGATGTCCATAAGGATTTTGAAAAAACTGTTAAAACCTATAATGACTAGCAGTTGTGGCTCATACCTGTAGTTCCCAGCACTTTGGGGAGGCAGAGGTATGTGGATAGCTTGAGCCAGGAGTCCAAGACCAACCTGGGCAACATAGCAAAACCCCGTCTCTACAAAAAAAATACAAACAGTAGCCCCCTAGTAACATATGCAACTATAAATGCATGTACTTGTCTCTTGTTTTCAAAATATTGAAATAAAACAAGTAACTTCCCAACATGATTTTTAAAAATAAATTCTTCATTGGAATGTGAATTTAATCATTTTTTTCTCTTACATGTGAAATTGTAAAACTAAACGCTTATATAAGCTGTTTTAGATGATTTCAACAAGGCAACTTCTCAGAAATTCATGTTTCAAATATCAGATATATAATTTCAGTATGTTTTTCAATATGTTTTGGGGACTGATTTATAATTTAATTAAAAAGGTATTTTATGGGATGCATGCTGCAAATTATTTTGGAACATATGACACAAGACGTTTCACATCTATGTTTTATAAAACCATTGCCCAAGATGGTGACAATCAAATATATCTTTGAGTTTTAACTTTTCACATATAATTCAAATACAATGAAATTCACTCTTTTCAAGTGTACAATTCAGCAGTTTTTAGTATATTCATGTATAAGTTTTTATGTGGTCATGTTTTCTTAACTATATGCTGAAAAGTGGAATTGCTGGGTCAAATGGCAATTGTATGTTTAACTTTTTGAGGAATGCCAAACTGTTTTCTGAAGCAGCTGCACTGTTTTATTCTCACATAAAAGGCAGTGTTACAAGGGTTCCAATTTCTTCACATCCCTGCTAACATTGGTTATTTTGTTTGTTGTTATGATTATAATATCCATGCTAGTGGGTGTGAAGTGGTATCTCACCATGGTTTTGATTTGGATTTCCCTAATAAATAACTTTTCATGAGTTTGTTGGCTATGAAATAGGAGCACCAAGAAACCCCCATAAATTAAAGCAAGAAAGTTTGACAGATGTATTTATAAACGAGTTATTACCACATAGATCTATACCAATGGCTCACCCTGTTATCCCATCTATTGCCAGATTCTAATTTTGCCTCCTAAACATTTTTTAAATCTATCAACATATTTTCAACTCCATTGCCATTATCCTAGTCTAAACTAGGCTAATGTTGCTATAACATTCACATACAAGTTTTTATGTGGACATGCTTTCAATTCTCTTGACTATATAATGAAGAGTGGAATTGCTGTATTTCTGCAATAGCCTTTTATCCACTTTTGTTACTTTTCAATCCATTCTCTACCTAGCAGCCAGAGGTAACTTTCTAAAATACAAATCTGATTGTGTCACTCTTCTGTGAGGTCGCAGTGAGCACACATTGTGCCACTGCACTCCAGCCTGGGTGACAGAGTGAGACTGTCTCAAAAAAATAAAAAGAAATTGAGTAGCTGTGACAAACCATACAGCTCACAAAGCCAAAAATATTTATATCTGGATGTTTACAGAAAACATTTGTCAATCCCTGGTTTATGCTTCTTGACTACATCCAGAGTTCCGTCTTGTTTCTCCCTAAGTAGTCTCTCAGTACCAACCCATGGCCTACTTAGATATGCGTGCTAAGTCTTACATCCTCAATAACTTCCCAGTCCTACGGGATGATTTGTTCTGTCCTGCTGTCTGCCTAGCAGGACAATAGGAAAGACAAATGCAAAGATGACATTTGCAAACAAGGGTCATCAATGACAGCCACCTAATTCTTCATAAGCTCTGCACAACTTGGTACAGAAGAGAGATAACTTGCCCAAGCTT
The DNA here is from genome assembly GCF_024542745.1 of Macaca thibetana thibetana. Taxonomy (NCBI): domain Eukaryota; kingdom Metazoa; phylum Chordata; class Mammalia; order Primates; family Cercopithecidae; genus Macaca; species Macaca thibetana. The sequence continues at coordinate 56,158,113 of NC_065595.1, forward strand.
GCAAGGCTAGTAAAAAGCAGACACAGGATTCAAACCCAAGTCAGATTTCAGAGACCTGGCTCTTAACTATTATACTATATTGTCTTCCTACAGGAGGCTATGAACTTGGTAACCCCAATGTCAACTTAGAATTCTAGGTAGTGGCTGGGCGTGATGGCTCATGCCTGTAATCCCAGCACTTTGGGAGGCCGAGGAGGGTAGATCACCTGAGGTCAGGAGTTTGAGACCAGCCTGGCCAGCATGATGAATCCCCGTCTCTACTAAAAATGCAAAAATTAGCCGGGCATGGTGGCATGCCACTGTAATCCCAGCTACTTGGGAGGTTGAGGTGGGAGAATTTTTGAATCCAGTAGGCAGAGGCTACAGTGAGCCAAGATGGTGCCACTGCACTCCAGCCTGGGCGACAGGGTGAGACCCCATCTTAAAAAAGAACTCTAGGTACTGTTAAAATCCTCAGAAATAGTTTATCTCAAATACAAGGTATGACTTTATCAAATCCTTATCATATACTAAGCACCACGTCATATACTTAATCCCCATAACTAACCTAGACAGGGAGGAATTATAACCCACATTTTTACAAATTAGAAAATTAAGGGCAGGCTGGGCACGGTGGCTCACGCCTGTAATCCCAGCACTTTGGGAGGCCAAGGTGGGTAGATCACCTGAGGTCAAGAGTTCGAGACCAGCCCAACAAGATGAAACCCCATCTCTACTAAAACCACAAAAATTAGCTGGGTATGGTGGCAGGCACCTGTAGTCCCAGCTACTCAAGAATTGCTTGAACCTGGGAGGCAGAGGTTGCAGTGAACCGAAATTGTGCTACTGCACTCCAGCCTGGGCAACAGAGAGACAGACTCCATCTCAAAAAAAAAAAGGAAATTAAGGGCAAAAAGAAAGCTGAAGTTCCCTGATAAATCCACAGACAAGTATACCAGTGGGATGGTGATAAGGTGTTGAAATTTACAGACTAGGTCCTAAGACATGCAAAACTGTAATCTTCTCTGTCTGTATTTGAACCAAACTTGGTAACAAACACTCATCTTTCTATTGCTGGGAGAAAAAAATGTTAGTTTCAGATTACTCAGTCACTTCAGGTACAAAATGTAACCAAATATATTCAATTTTATTAGTCATCAGGGAAATACAAATTAAAACCACAAAGTGATGCCATTACACACCACACAGCATGATGAAAATGAAAATGGTAATGCCAAATGTACATGTGTGGCAACTAGAACTCTCATTCATTTACTGGCAGACGTGTAAACTGGTATAATGATTTTGGAAAACTGCTTGGCAGAATGAGGGATGTCCTGGAGCCGGCTTGTACTAGCTCACAGAAGCAACTGTTAAATTTTTAGCTATTTTGTAAGCCAACTGAATTCACTTTGGCAGCTTGAAACTGGAGAGAATGGGGGTATTTACACATGGAAACTTGTCAAACATTACAAATCAGCACCTAGCCCAGCACACACCTGGGCAGAATATACCAAAGCTCCACATACACATATCCTAATGCCCAGCAAATTCATTCCTGGGTATAAACCCTATAGAAATGTGTACATATGTTCACCAACAGCCATGTACAGAAATGTTGATAGCAGCACTAATTGTAATAGCTTCAAACTGGAAACCCAAATATCCATAAATAGAATTGGTAAATAAATTGTCACATTCATTTGATGGAATACCATGCAGTGATAAGAATGAAAGAATTAGGCCAGGCACAGGCTGGTGTCACACTTGTAATCCCAGTGCTCTGGCAGCCTGAGGCAGAAGGATTGCCTGATGATTGGGGCTAAAGTAAGAAGGATTGGGGCTAAAGTAAACTATGATCGTGCCACTGCACTCCAGCGTGGGTGACAGAGTGACTCTCCAACTCTTAAAAAAACAAAAAACGAATGAAAGAACTTTTGCTACACACGTCCACCCAGATGAGTTTCACAAACAAAATGTTAGAAAAGGAGTCAAAACAAGGGTACTATATAATTCCACTTACTTAACGGGCAAAACAGACCAAACTCATCTCTGGTATCAGAAATTAGGGAAGTGGTTACTTGGCAGGGAGGAGAGCAGATAATGACCAGTAGAGACACAAGGGGATTGTGAGGTGTTGGTGTTGTCCTTTGTCAATCTACGTGCTGACTATGTAGTCGTGTTTAGTTTGTGAATATTTATCAGTAAAAAATTCAATCTGGCCAGGCATGGTGGCTCACGCCTGTAATCTCAGCACTTTGGAAGGCCAAGAGAGGCAAATTACTTGAGCTCAGGAGATAAGAGACCAGCCTGGGCAACACAGTGAAACCCCATCTCTACAAAACATAGAAAAATTCACCTGGTGTGGTAGCGTGCACCTGTAGTCCCAGTTACTCGGGATGTTGAGATGGATCACTTCAGCAAGGGACGTCAAGGCTGCAGTGGGCCATGATCAGGCCACCGCATTCTAGCCTGGGCAACAGAGCAAGACCCTGTCTCAAAAAAAAAGTTCAATTTAAAAAAACTAGTCACTTCCATAACTGGACATCCATAAGCAAAAAACAAAACAAAACAAAAAAACTTGGACTTTAATCTCACACCTTATGTAAAAACTAAAATGGAAAATAGATCTAAATGAAAAACATAAAATGATATAACTTTAAAAACAGAAGAAAATCTAGATCTAAGGTTAGGAAAAGTCCTTAGACGTTGGATCAAAAAGAAAGATCCAAAAAAGAGGAAAAAAAAGATAATTAGATCACATCAAAATTAACAACTTTACTCTGCAAAATACACTAAGAGAATGAAAAGACAAGCCACAGACTGGAAGAAAATATTTGGAAATCATTTATCTGACAAAGGAATTGTAATCAAACTATATTTCCTGGTTTTGAAATTTTACTATAGTTATGTTACTGTTAGGGGAGGCTCAGTGATGGGTACACAGGACCTACTATTTTTATAACTTCTTGTGAGGCTACAATTATTTCAAGGCAAAAGGTTATTTTATTTTATTTTATTTTATTTTATTTTTGAGATGGAGTTTCGCTCTTGTTGCCAGGCTAGAAATGGCATGATCTTGGCTCACTGCAACCTCCGCCTCCCGGGTTCAAGTGATTCTCCTGCCTTAGCCCCCCTGGAGTAACTGGGATTACAGGTGCCCAACACCACATCCAGCTAATTTTTTTTGTATTTTTAGTAGAGACAGGTTTGACCGTGTTGGTCAGGCTTGTCTCGACCTCCTGACCTCAAGTGATCAGCCTGCCTCAGCCACCCAAAGTGCTGGGATTACAGGCGTGAGACACTGCCTGGCCAAAAAGGTTATTTTTTTAGAAAGGATCTTGGGAGTTATCAAGCAAACTGTCTATTTTTTCCCATCTTTGGCTAGTATTAAGTATATTCCAACACAGTATTAATGGAGCAATCACTGATAACACTTTCCTGGAGGACAATCTGACTCAAATAATCAAAAGCTATTAAAATGTACAAACCTTGACCAAGAAATTCCATATCTAGGAGCTTTTCCTAAAGAAATAATAAAATATATATACAAAAATCTGCAAATGATGTAGGTTTTCAGTTGTTTATAGCAGTGAAAAGTTAAAGAAAACATAAAAATTGGAAATAAGTGGAGGACTAGTTAGTATAATAGGAAATACTGAGAAGACAGAATACAATGCAGCCATAAGAAATGTAAGCCATAGAAGAATATTTATTGACATGGAAAATGTTAACAATATACTTCTATATGAAATATGTAGGCTACAAAACAGTATATACAGTTTAATACCATTTTTATAGAAAGAAAAATAGCCATATAAAATCATGCATAAGAAAAAAATAATGTAAGGATGTACATATCAAATATTAATAATAACGCCTATCTCTGGATAGTGGAATCAGAGGTGATTATGTAATTTTCCCAAAAAATGTTCCTGTCCTCCAAACAGTATATGCTTCATGCTATTATTTCTTGGTTGTAATTAGTTTGATATAATTCTCTTCAGAAAGGCTCTGTTTCATCATATATACCTCAAAGCATACTTTTGATGCAGCTTCCGCAATTCCCATCTAAAAAGTAGTTAATACTTGCTTTTATATTCTGGCATACGCAGACTATTTGTAATTAATACACTATAAAATATGTCAAAGCAGGCCAGGCATGGTGGCTCACACCTATAATTCCAATACCTTGGCAGGAAGATCACTTGAGGCCAGGAGTTCAAGACAGCCTGGGCAACATAGTAAGACCCTATCTTTACAAAAAATTTTTAAAATTAGCCAGGTGTGGTAGCACATGCCTGTAATCCCAGCTACTTGAAAGGCTGGAAGGTCAAGGCTGCAGTGAGCCATGATCATGCCACTGCACTCCAGCCTCAGATCTAGACAGAGCAAGATCTCATCTCTAAAAAAAAAAATTTTAAATAAAGCAAAATACGCCATAGCATAGATCTGATTGTAGAAAATTATTATACGAAGAACTGAAAAATCTCCTAATCAAGACAAAAATTTTAAATAGAGGAAAAAAAATACTATCTATCATTAGTTCAAGTTTCCATTAAGAGTAGAGTGTGAAATAGCTCTGAGTTCAGAACTGGAGAATTTTGCATCTCTCCCTCTTACCAGTCAATTGACTTTAGGTAAAGAATACTAGAGTTTTTTAGTTAGTAAAATATAGTTATCAATTCTGTATAAAGGAGCAAAAATAACTTTCTCATTGTTTTCTATCTCCCTTCATAGGTCTGACATGTTGAAATTGTGAAATTATTTAATGTTAATAGTTTTTAACTTCTTTAATTACGTAAAACAATTAACTTTTTAAAGTATTTTAACAGTTAAAACACAAAACATACTTTTCATGGAACCTGAGGTTTAAGTGTTCCAAACACAAAAAGGTCATTCTCTGATGACTCTTGATAACATACAACATAAAATATAGTTACAACAAATATAATTTAGAATTTATATTTCAGAATCCATCCTGGTGTAAAGTTATTTACTATAACCTTACTAAAAATACCAACAGTAAGGATGTTGAATCTTTTAAAGGTAAAACATCAGAGAAAAGAGAAAAAGACCTGTTTGTCCAATTCTCTGTGCTTTCCATGCTCTAGCACCATCCCAAAGTTGCCTCCTAACTTCTGTTCCCTCCCTGGGAAGGGAAGTCCAGGCAAATCTGTGATCAGTTAATAACTTTTAACAACTGTTTGCCATTCCATCTGAAAGCGAGCAGTTAATCACTTATTGTCATATCTCAAAGGTAAATCTCATTGTCTAAATGCCTAGAGGTAACTGGAAGATGAAAGAAACATAAAGGTTTGATGAATAGAGGGAAAAAAATGGGTGGGAGGGTTGTTTCTGTTTTTCCAATGAAAAGGTTTGCTCCTTCTCTCTGCAAAATCTTGGAACTGAGAAAGCTGTCTGGAGTGCAGATGGGAAGCATGCATCAAACTGATGTAACTACACAACACACTCCGCCCTACACCAGGGTCATTCTGCCCCCTCTATCCCACTCTACAAACGTCCCATTCACCACAGCCTAGCTTCTACCATAGTTCTAATTCCTCAGTGAAGATCACAAGAAAGGTACTTCCAGGTTGTTATAAGAAAAGAGAATGTTACACCAACACATCTCTGGAGTGGAAGGAGACTACTGACACTCCATATTTATTGCTTATATTACAAGAATTAAACAAAAAAAGCAGAGACTAGAAAATCACTTTCTGAAATTTCACAATCACCAATTTGCAACAGAAACTGAGGCATAATATTTATGCTAACAAATATGTTGGATGAATTATCACCTCAGCACATAACTGCAGATGGATACTCCTGGATTTTCACTTAATCCATTACTCAATGATGAACACTATAAAATGAAAGGTGACATACTTATGAACTAAAATCACAAGAAGAAACTCTCCAAGATCAATCATAAATGAGCTCCTATTCCAGTACGCCATAAAGAGCAGTAAAAGGCAATATTCATTTAACAGTACAAGAATCTCGATGACAAGAAATCAGGTATTTATATTCCTCTAGAGACACTTCTTCTCCACCTAACAAAGGCACTTGACATGCACTGAAATGGACAGTTAATTCAGGTACTGCCCTGGGCAACTGTTACCTTCCTAAAATTAGATGAAGTGGTGATTAAGTTCAAATTAGTTCTCCCAAATAAGCCTGAAACACACATGAATAGATCATAAGTTCTCTATTTTTGGCAGACGATATAACCAAAGAAGAAAAGCTAATGTTGGTATCCATGCTGAATTGGCTGACTTGAGCAGTCAAGGATACCCTCTCTGCACAATATACTCCTTGATGACTACGGAATGTATATATAATTATAGGCAAATTAACCTTTCCTATAGTTTCAGGTATTAATGTTCATTCTTCTTCTTGTCTTTTCTTACTTTTTTGTTCTTTCCCAAAGACTTAGATGACTCCTCCTGAAAAAGACACAAATCAGTGCAGCATCTCTCCATTTACATAAAGACTAAAACTTAAATCTAATCACTTAGAAAATATTTATACATATATATTCTACATATATTCATACATATATGTATGTATGTATATATGTTATAGTGAGGGTATAATCACTTTCATATGTGTCATTTCTGTGTTTTACAGGGTACTTTCACTTATAGGCTAATTTTAAACAATCAAGAATAATCAGGGGAACCTTATTTATCTAGTAGATTTATGTTTGAATAATTTCAATATTATTTCATCTATTGTCCCACTTTCCCAAGCAAGGCAGTAAAATTTAAATAAGGCAGATATGAACATACCTAAAATATGAAACAAAATAAACTCAAAGTATAAAGGAAGAGGGTCAGGCACGGTGGCTCATGCCTGTAATCCTAGCACTTTGGAAGGCTGAGATGGGAGGATCACGAGGTCAGGAGATCGAGACCATCCTGGCTAACATGGTGAAACTCCATCTCTACTGCAAACACAAAAAAATTAGCCAGGCGTGGTGGCGGGAGCCTGTAGTCCCAGCTACTCGGGAGGCTGAGGCAGGAGAATGGCGTCAACCCAGGAGGTGGAGCTTGCAGTGAGCCGAGATCATGCCACTATACTCCAGCCTGGGCGACACAGTGAGACTCCATCTCCAAAAAAAAAAAAAAAAAAAAGGAAAAAGGAAGAAAGCATCTAAAGGTATGCCGGTGGAGGGGGAGATGTTTTACACTAACGGAGAATTTCAGAATTTTATAGATGTTTAAAGAACATCTAGTCTGATATGATATCAGCTACAACCACTCTGGGGCTCAATTTTAGGGGTGGAACCTAGTTGGTCTTAAAAGGTTTTTCTAATTATAAAATTTTATGAACCTATGAAATCAAGGTGCGAAGGGATGAAGTGATCTGTCCAAAGTCACATGACTGGCCAGACACACTGTTCAGAGTCTAGGTCTCCAAGTTCTTAGTCCAAAGGTTTTATCAATTCACCACCCACATTCTGATTCACTCTTTTCTGTCTTTTTAAAAAATTCCCAGGCAGTGATAAGAAATTATCTAGATATAGTATGAGGAGCCACTTACAGGTGAATTTGTGTAGTTCTTTTCCACTAGTATGTTTCTGGCACAGTTGTTGATATGTTTAAAGCGATCTGGTCCTAGCAGAATCCCTCCATACCAGCGTGATACTACCACCATGACATTCTTCACATTCAAAATCTGTTATTTTTTGGAAGCATAATTAGATACACAGACAGACATGTACAAATATGAGTTTTTAAAAAGGAGAAAGAAATAACCCATATATAAAATTGCACATAAAATTTCCCAGTGACTTTAATGGTAGAGTCAGATGAGTAGGCACTGAGTGAGATTACTAACAATTCAGGCAGTGAAATGAAAGAACAGAAGGGAATCTGGAAAACCACCACTTGCATGTTTCACAAACGTCCTCAAATTCCCAAATTTGGGGAAACTGGACAGAGTGAAGGGGAGACCATGCAGGTATGATTCTAGTTCCTGGTGACTTCAACTAGAACAGCTAAATTTAGGCAGCATTTTACCACTAGGCCAAATAACAACAACAACAACCACCCTGCTTCTGAACAAAGCTACAGGGGCTGCACGAGGCATCAATCCCTGGTGCTACTAGTAAGGTTTTCATCAGTTGAGATCTAGATCAGTTTCACTCTGTCACCAGGCTAGAGTGCAGTGGGGCAATCTTGGCTCACTGCAATCTCTGCCTCCTGGGCTCAAGTGATCCTCCCACCTCAGCCTCCCAAGTAGCTGGGACCTACAGGTGCATGCACCACCATGCCAGCTAATTTTTGTGTTTTTTTGGTAGAGACAGGGTTTCACCATGTTGCCCAGGCTGGTTTCGAACTCCTGGGCTCAAGTGATCTCCCCGCCTCGGCTTCCCAAAGTGCTAGGATTACAGGCGTAAGCCACCATGCCTGGCTGTCTTCATCAGTTTGACATCTGTCAAATGCTGCCCTTAATGTGAAGCCGGCCAATTTACAGGCCTGCCTCACAAACACAGTTCCTATTCAAGGGAAAGGCCTTGTTAGAAAATAAACCTTCACATACAAGAGCAGAAAAAACCAAGTAACTACCTTAGGAAAAAAACAATCCAATCTTAAAATTAATAAACAATAAATGATCACCAGACAGATGAAGAAAATCCAGCAGCATGAAAGAGAAAGGACAAGATAAACAAACTAAAATGGACCAGGAAAAATTTTTTTAGGAGTGAGAACATCTTAAAAAAGAAACTCTAATTAATATTATCGGAGAAATTTTAGAAGATATTGGAGCCATAAAACAGAACAGGATATTCTTAAAAAGGAAAAACAAAAAGCAAGAAAGAACTCTTAAAAATTAAATATATGGTTGCTAAAAAAAATTTTAAATTCAACAGAAATTTTGGACAACAGTCAAGAAAATGTCTCAGAATATAAAGACAATGAGATGGACAACTTAATTAAAAAAAAAAATATTCTTGATCTATCCAGAGGTTCCAATATCCAACTAACAGGAATTCCATAAAGAAAGAATAGAAAAAATAAAGAGAAGGAAATTGTCAAAAAAACAAAGAGTTTTCCCAAAGTTGAAGACAATCTTCTATTGTCTATGTCTTGAAAGCATAGCACTTCTTATTAATTATTTGCTTTCTGTCCCACATCCACTGGTTAAAATTTTCATTCGATCAATATTTTAACATCAACTACTAATTAAATCAAATATATCTTATATTACATAGTTCAACGGACTTAGCTATTACTAAATGGAGCTCTGTTTCATTGAGAAATTTTATGGCTTGTACAGAACAGGACTGACAGTTTAACTTACACCTACCTCCATGAGATGGAGAAGACGCCCACCAGCCGCTGTTTCCCCGTCATCCTCACAGTCCTGTAAGAAGGTCTGTTTATCCTCACAGTATATTCTGCAAATACACGTAACAGCGTTACACTTTGAACCTAAAATATTATCATAAAAGTTATTCCTCAATATTTGTGATCATGGTGATTACTTCCAAAATTGGCATATTCATTTTTTTAAATCCTTCTTGAAATATGTATTATATTAGATATATTTTCACTGATGGCTTACTATCCAGTATGTTTGCCTTTTTATATACTTGGGAAAGCCAGGAATCAAAGGCATCTCCTTTATATCAGAAATGTTGCTATTATGTGAATTTATACATGTGACATTCCCCTTACTTCATTTAACCTTGAAGCTACCGAGAGCAATCATTGAAAAACATTTATTGAGAATATACTGTATAGAAGCAACAGGTACTATGACATATTATAAAAGACGTAAGTGGCATGCATCTTTCTTCAAAGAGCCTTAAGATGTAGTGAAACAAAAAGCATATAAAAAAAGATGAAGGCAACAAAACCAACATAAGGTAATATTTTATACTTTCCTCTCATCTTACTGCAGCCATCAAGTATTTCTCTATTTTCTTCTAAGAATGCAAAGATTTAAATTTTCCTCTGGATGGTTACTAATATTAGAGACAAATCATGGTATTTTTATCCATTTAAACTATCTAGAAAGTTATATTTGAAATAATAATGTAGGCCTACAATACAGTAAAATAAGCTTGGCAAATAAGTGCCAGAGATTAAAAAAAAAAAAAAAAAAAAAAAAAAAATAGTGTCAGTTACAGCATGCCATCTGGTGGATTTCTTAGGGCCCTACAATGGTATCATGTGGAACTGGGCAAATGTTGTAAAGACATCTTCCCAGCTCTGGCCATAAAAAGCTATAAACTTTTAATGTAAATACTAAAAGCTATAAAAGCCCATCTACACACCTAAGTCAATTATGTTACCTTACAGCCATCACATTCATTCATTCACTCATCCTTCTTTCCCTCCATCCATCCGATGACTCAATATTTACTGACCACCTACTATGAACATTAAAGTTAAAATACTATGAGTGCCTTTTTTCTTTTTTCACATAGCTTAGATACAAGATTGTTGAAGCTGTAGCCACAGCCATGGAGGAGTCAAATAAAGAAACCAAATGAAATTGGATTATCAAATTTAGCTTTATCACTTAACTATGAGATCTTGAAAAGCTAACCTTTCTACAGTGGTAGAATTGCTAACTCATCAGAGTTAATTTACATAAAGTTTTGGCACAGAGTGGGCACTCAAAAAACATGTAGAATAAATGAATATTACAATTTTTACAGCCCATTCTAATGACTGAGAGTAGTCTAATTCCTCATTTTCCTATTGAAGGTCATAACTGATTAAGAAAACATTAAAATTCTGTCCAGTGATACTCTATTAAGAGGGGAATTACATAACAAATAATTGTTTGTAAGTAAGTTTTGGCACTTAAAGAGATGTGAAATTAGTAATATTAAGAACTCACCTACTCAAAATGATGAGTTTTTGAGTTTCAATTTCAGATAGCCTAGATTCTACAAATAGTCTCAATCACATTTTAAATTTATACCAAGTCCCTATGTCCTGATTTATTTTAGGCCTAAACTATGTTCTTTTAAAGTCTTACACATTTTTCAAATGCCCTTCATCTCTTCACTTACAAGTCAGCAAAGATGCATATAAAAACCTGAATTCTCAAAGCCGAAACTCATGTCGTAAAAGAAATACTCTTACTTCACTGCTTATGGGAGCATAAATTGGTTTTAAAAACCTTTGGGCTCACACCTGTAAATCCTAACACTTTGGGAGGCCGAGGTGGGCAGAACACTTGAACTCAGGAGTTTGAGGCCAGCCTGGGCAACATGGCAGAACTCTGTCTCTACAAAAAATATAAAAATTATGCCGGGCATGGTGGCTCGCGCCTATAGTCCCAGCTAACTTTGGAGGCTGAGGTGGGAGGATTGCTTGAGCCAAGATCGCACCTCTGTGCTCCAGCCTGTGCTGCAGAGGGAGACCCTATCTCAAAAACCAAACCAAAACACAACGAAACCTTTGCAAGAAATTTGGCTATATATCAAGAGTTTCAAAATTGCTCACACTTTTTGAAAATTCTAACAATTCTTTCTTCCTTTTATTATATTCCCATTTCATTTCAAAAAAGAATCTCAAGCAACGAGAACCTATCCTGAGAAAATAACCTAAAAAGTATACAGAGATGTTCCCTGGACCACTCTTTATAATCGTGAAAAATATGAAAAACTAAAAGGAAATGAATGGTTAAATAAACTGTAGTATGGCACCTCAAATATTAAACAGCCACTAAACAGTATTTATCAAGCAGTTATAACAACACGAAAAAGTGCCTCTGTTTAATTAAGAAAAAAACAGGATACAAGGGTAAAGCATTGGGAAAAAATAAACTTTGCATAGAAAAAACAAAACAAAAACCAAAATATTGTCAGTTACATTTGATGGCAGAAAATGCCAGATTTTTCCCTTCAGTTCTTTTCTTTTCTGCAGTTTCCAAGTATTCTACATGTCTATTACTATTACGATGGAAAAAATACATAATAGTTATTATTTTCTAAAATCATGCATCATTTCCCTCTATTTTTTACAAATTGCATATACTAAAACTTGTGATGATTACTCACCTGTAGGCATAGATGTTGTGGGTGGCACTAGCTATTTTCTTATTCTCATACAATTTGGAAAGAACCATTTTCACCTTAAAAACAGCAATAACATAAATAAGTATGCTTTTCATATTTGCTCTGTAAATAAATGCTAGAAAAATACCTTAAAGTATGCTGTATTTAAAAAGCCACTCAAAGAGTCTACTATACTCTGAAAAAGTCATTTCCAAAGTTTCCTTCTCATTTTAGGGGCAGAAACTGGTACTCATAATTGATATAAAAATGACAGACCTGGTATTTTTGAGCACTAATTATCAACAAACATTTCGGTACTACTATGTCAAAGGGATAATTTGTTCCCCATGTAGGGAATTTTAAATGTATTATGTAAAACTTCTAAAAACTAGCTCTGAAATCTACCAAATGTATACATCCAATGTAGCAGGTGTACAATAATGGTATGTTCCAAATGTTATAAAACCACAGCTTTCTCTGGGAGTCAAGTAAGGTTCATAGAGGAGGTCACATGAGCCAGGTCTTACAAGTGGCAGTTCTTCTGTATCAGAAGGAAAGATGGGAAAGGAAGAAGACATTCCACACAGAGAACAGGGTTATATGCAAATACAGGGACTGGGTGACCAAATTTAGCAACTAAAAATACAGGACATCCAGTTAAATCTGAATTTTAGATAAACGACAAGTAATTTTTTTACTATAAGTACGTCCCATGCAATAATGTTTACCTGAAATTCAAATTTAACTAGGTATTCTGTATTTTATCTGGCAACCCTAGCAGGAACAAAAAAGAGAAAAGTTCAGGAAGCTTTACACAGCTTAACTTAGAGAATGAATGAGATGACAGAAGATGTGTCATGAATGATAAGCTAGGGCCATATTACAAAGGATCTGTGTAATAAGTTTAGATGTTCCCTTGTAGACAATGGAAATCAGCACACATTACATGTGCAAACGTGGATAAGAGAAAGAACAGTGATACATGGTCAGATTTTTCAGGAATGTTGTAACGTCAAGAAGTATGAAAGAAACACTGGTGGCAGGGAAGACTGAGGTAGAGTTGGGGACACCAATTTGGATCACAAATTGTGCAATCTTCTGTTTATCATTTTATAATCTTTCAGGTTCTCAAATTCTGATCAATAAAACAGACAATGACCTCTAAAATTGGTTTCAGCTCTCACAAATTATAATGCTGTAAATCTAAGTGACTATGATCAGAAACAGAAAGAGGATCCAGAATGAACAAATTCAGAATTAGAATGTCTCAGGAGGACCCTGGGAAGAAGATTTGACCAAGGGCCAGGGACAAAATAGGATTCCTGAGAGAAAAGACCAGAAGTCCGCACCAAAAGTTACGATCTTGACCACAGGTCAATGCAGAAAAGAACTTCCTCTTTCAGAGAGTGAAAGAGCCTGGTACGAAGAGCTGTATCCCTGAAGACCAGGGCTTTAAAGAGCTTCAAGAGTAGAGTAGCTGCAAAGACCAAAGGAAGAGACTCATGCCTAAAACTCGCGGTAAATGAGACTTTTTAAAAAATGTAACTTTACAGGTAGTATTGAAATTGTCTCGTACATCAATAAGGTAAGCTGAGGTACATTATAGAAGCAAGGAAGAAGGAAAGGATTCTGCTGAAAGGAGAATAAGAAAGACAAAGACCTAGGAATAGTTTATGGCTGAAACTGCTCCCATTTATATCCGTGGGTGGAAATAAGGTCACTTAAGATCAAGAAGCACAAAGGAAAGTAAGTCCGGTAGGGAGGACTGGGTTTAGCCAGTCTATCCACTGTCCCCGGGAATGGACTTAGTTTCACAGAACTCCCATTCGACAGGACAAATAATTCTTTTCGACAAGATATTAAGCATCACAATTTTCTATAACACAATGAGTGTTTCTTATTTAAAGATTCATTAGAGGGTTAACCCTAATCAGAGTTTAGATACAATTTTGAAAGCAGTGACAGGCCTGGCTAGGTGGCTTATGCCTGTGATCCCAATACTTTAGATTGGGAGGCTGAGGCAGGAGGGCTGACTGAGTCCAGATTGAGACCAGCCTGGGCAACAAGGAGAGATACCATCTCAAAAAAAAAAGAAAGAAAGCAGAGACAAACAGAAACAAAACAAACCTTCCGTGATTCACAGTAATTTGGGAGTAGAAAAATGAACAAATAATTTTTATCTTATATGAAAATAAAACATAAAAGTGAAAATAAGGGCATTATTGCAAAATCATTTACCTGATACTTTAGGAAATTATCAAAATGAGCTTGACAAAGGAACGTTACCTGTTTGGGACAAACTACTGGAGCCAAGTGTGCCTGAAAAGTACTTCTTCGGTCTGTAATAGGAATGCCATGATCAATCGGAGGCAATTCTTCTACTTCTACTTCTAGAAATGTAGAAGAAACTTTTATTTTTTAAAAAGCCTTACATTCAAATACTGAAAAAAATGAAATGGGGGTGGAGGGAGCTGGGAAAGAAATGTAAATTACATGGCAAATCAACTAAAATAACTATTAATCATTATCTACCAACATTAAATGTAAATTATAATTTTAAGTAAAAAGTTTCTAAGTATATTGTACATAAGATTAAAATATTTGATTTATAAATGATTTCCACCTGCCAAGGTTACCCAGGGAAAGCAGTGGGTTAGGACTAAAATCCTGTACTACTGCAGTCAGTAGTATAAGTTGGCACAATATCTAATATAATACATAATTTTTAAGAGTGGAAAGGGGTCCTGAAAACAAAGATTTATAGCTGCTAATATACAACTTATTTATCAGTTTCACTGTAGTTAGACCTCTGAATCGGGAAAATATGAATTTATATTCTTTATATTGTGTAGCTATAATATAATGCCTTCTGCTAATATAACTGTTTATACTTCATATGATGGAATTAAATACATCAATAATACATCTAATTGGTCAATTCCATAAAGAGTATCATGATTTCCAGTTATTACACCTCTTAACAAGTTTAAGAATCATGGCTGGGCGTGGTGGCTCACGCCTGTAATCCCAACACTTTGGGAGGCCGAGGGGTGGATCATCTGAGTTCAGGAGTTCGAGACCAGCCTGGCCAACATGGTGAAACTCCTGTCTCTACTAAAATATAAAAATTAGCCGGGCATGGTGACATGAGCCTGTAATCCCAGTTACTCGGGAGGCTGAGGCAGGAAAATTGCTTGAACCTGGGAGGCAGAGGTTGCAGTGAGCCAAGTTCGTGCCACTACACTCCAGCCTGGGCAGCAGAGAAAGACTCAGTCTCCAAAAAAAAATTAACCCTCAATTCTGTTGAGAGACTTAATCATCCTGGCTACTACTACCTGCCTCACTTAGGATGAAAAGTTATTCAAGACAAGAAAGTAGGTTTATGTAAGATGTTTTACACCTTCCCTCTGACACTGTCCTTTTCCTGAATTGATTTTTACCACTGTACTACCATAGTAATAAGTCAAATACAGTATTAGGGTCAATATGAACTACTGACCAATTGATAGTATTTATTTATGAGTATGATTTTTAACCTTTTTCTTTTCACGGTAGATCCTGTTTTCAAAAGAGATCATGTCAAATCCACACAGAAATAAATGATTAAAATGGGAGCTACTTAGGTTGAAGCATAAATGAGAGCCCTGAATGCTCCCCACTCTTTCATTTCCTCTTTGTTCCTTTCTACTAGTCCTGGACACCATTCAAAAGCCCTAAAACTCAGAACACCTTTTAAAAGCTACCGTGTAATGACATAGGAAACCCCTCACCTTCAAACAGAATGAATATTCCCCTGGTCTCTTATGTTTTCCTAAGAGGCTTAGGGAAACTAACCATAACATTCAAAATTGTAAAATAGTAAAATGAAACATAGTATCACAGCAACTTATTTTTATGTTGACTACTACTCGATTATGAAACAAATTTGTTTAAACGAAACCAAGGCCAGGCGTGGTGGCTCACGCCTATAATCCCAGCACTTTGGGAGCATGAGGTGGGCAGGTCATTTGAGGTCAGGAGTTCTAGACCAGCCTGGCCAACACGGTGAAACCCAATCTCTACTAAAAATACAAAAATTAGCCAGGCATGGTGGCATATGCCAGTAATCCCAACTACTTAGGAGGTTGAGGCAGGAGAATCACTTGAACCTGGAAGGCAAGGCTGCAGTGAGCTGAGATCGTGCCACTGCACTCCAGCTTGGGCGACAGAGCAAGACTCTATCTCAAAGAAAAAAAAAAAAACTGAACTCAAGCTGGGCACAATGGTGCATTCTTAGAGTCTCAGCTACTTGGAGGCTGAGGTGAAAGGATCACTGGAGCCCAGGAGTTCAAGGACAACTTGGGCAACACAGCGAGACCTCGTCTCTCACAAAAAAAAAAACTCTTAAAGGCATTTTACCAGCTTTAATTTCAGGGGCTGCACTTTCAGTTAATATATTTGTACCTGTGAGCAGAGACTAAAATTTAATCCTGAGACATCAGGAAACAGCTAAGGATTTTAATACAGAAATATAAAAACATGATGTGAACAAAAACATTAATAGCTTTACTTAGTTTCAATTTCTTCGATCAGTAAATCAAAACTCTAGAAAGCAGGGGGAAAAGAGTAAATTTCCATTTATTTCTTACCATTCTGGTAAGACTTGGCAAACACCAAAATTGCCAACAGGCAGGAAAAAAATTAATCTTATCTGCAAATTAGTAACTCCTTCCTAAAATTTGAGAAAATTAGTACATTTATCTATCACCTCAAAGAACAATACATAATACTACCAACCCACTCTCCACAAAAGAAATCAGTAAGTAACATTATACCTGTCCGAGTTTCACTGATATCAAAATCCAGTGCTTTAACCGAACTTTCTGGCTGGCATGCTAAAATGAGATCATCTTCACATTCAACATCTTCTTCTTCAGTTTTCTTCTTTACATCTGGGCCTATGTGAATATGAGACACAATTACTCTACAATGCAGATAAGAAACGATGCTGTTTTAAAAAATCACTGGGTCTTGGGTTTTTGTTTTGTTTTTTTTTTTTTGAGATGGAGTCTCGCTCTGTCGCCCAGGCTAGAGTACAGTGGGGTGATCTCAGCTCACTGCAAGCTCCGCCTCCCGGGTTCACGCCATTCTCCTGCCTCAGTCTTCCGAGTAGCTGGAACTACAGGTGCCCACCACCACGCCCAGCTAATTTTTTGTATTTTTAGTAGAGACGGGGTTTCACCGTGTTAGCCTCGATCTCCTGACCTCATGATCCACCTGCCTCGGCCTCCCAAAGAGCTGGGATTACAGGCGTGAGCCACCATGCCGCGCCCAGGTCTTGGGTTCTAAACACCATTCTTCAATGGTAGGAACCAGCACTCAGCCCATAGGAGAACTGGTTGATTCCTGAGTTGGAGCAAGGAAATTATAAGATGAACCTGGAACGTTGTGTGGATCCACAAACTGGGAAATGCTCAAAAGGAGATGGGGCTTATAAAAAGAACACAGGAGCTAACCTGAAGGGGCCCTTAAAGGTCAAAGCTAGAACAATTTGAGCAACAACAACAAAAAAAATGATCTTATGGCATTTTAACCCATGGACTGAAATAATATACATGAGTCTATACTGATATAAATAATGAACAGATAAACAAATAAATACATAAATGGGGAGGACAGACATCCCTTCCTCATAATAGAATTCCAATTACTAAATGAAGAAGAAATGAAGAAAATAGAAAATCATCATCAGGCAAACACCACAGTAATAAATATTGTTGACAAGTTCCATGGATAGATGCTAAAATTAGTGGCTGAAAGTTTAAGGAGAAACAGGATATTAGCATAGCTTCAAAGTATCTCCCTCAAGCTACAAAGAGAAAGATAGTAACCGCAGTGGTTAATCTTACATGTCAACTTGGCTAGGCCACAGTACCCATATATTTGTTTACTTTTGTTTGACACAGTCTCATTCTGTCACCCAGGCTGGAGTATGGTGGTGCCATCTCAGCTCACTGCAACCTCCACCTCCCCGGGTTCAAGTGATTCTCCTGCCTCAACCTCCCAAGTAGCTGCAATTACAGGCACACACCACCATGCCCGGCTAATTTTTGTATTTTTAGTAGAGATGGGGTTTCACTATGTTTGGCCACGCTGGTCCTGAATTCCTGACCTTAAGTGATCCACCCACCTCGGCCTCCTAAAGTGCTGGGATTACAGGTGCAAGCCACTGTGCCCAGCCTCAGTACCCATATATTTGGTTAAACACTATTCTAGATTTTTCTCTGAAGGTATTTTTTGGATGAGATTAATAATTAACTCAGTTACTTTGAGTAAAGCAGACTTTCTTCCATATGGGCCTCATCCAATCAGCTGACGGCCTTAACATGAAAAGACTGACCTCCCCAGAGGTCTTTTCTTGGTAGAAATTTTTCTACCCAGGAAGAGGAAATTTTTCCTCTTTCCCGAGAAGAGAAAATTTTTCCAGCAGACCATCTTTGTTTTCAAACCATAACATTCACTCTTCCCTGGATCCCCAGCCTGCCAGCCTATCCTGCAAATTTTGGACTTTCCACCTTCCACAACTGTATAAGCCAATTTCTTAAAATATATTTCTGTGTGTGTGTGTGTGTGTGTGTGTGTGTACATACACACATATATATATACACGCATACATTCTATTGGTTCTGTTTCTCTGGAGAACCCTGACTACAGGATTTACAGTGGAGACATCTGGCAAACACCACCTTAACTGAGATATCAAGGTAAATATCACCAATAATAAGGCCTATGATACAGCACACACAGTGGCTCACACCTGTAATCCCAGCACTTTGGGAGATTGAGGCGGGAGCATCACTTGAGCATAGGAGTTTGAGACCAGCCTAGGCAACCTCGTCTGTACAAAAAATTTTAAAAGTAGCTGGGAGTACACCACCACTCCCTGCTACTTTTAAAATTTTTTGTACTCCCAGCTCTTTTTAAATTCTTTGTAGAGACAGGGTCTTCCTATGCTGGAGCTACACCCTATATCCCAGCTATATCCTCCAAGCCTGGGAGGATAGCTTGAGCCCGGGAGGTGGAGGCTACAGTGAGCCATGTGTTCATGCCACCACACTCCAGCCTGGGTGACAGAGCAATATTCAGTCTCAAAAATTAAAATTAAAATTAAAAATAACGGGCCGGGCGCGGTGGCTCAAGCCTGTAATCCCAGCACTTTGGGAGGCCGAGACGGGCGGATCACGAGGTCAGGAGATCGAGACCAGCCTGGCTAATACGGTGAAACCCCGTCTCTACTAAAAAATACAAAAAACTAGCCGGGTGAGGTGGCGGGCGCCTGTAGTCCCAGCTACTCGGGAGGCTGAGGCAGGAGAATGGCGTGAACCCGGGAGGCGGGGCTTGCAGTGAGCTGAGATGCGGCCACTGCACTCCAGCCTGGGCGACAGAGGGAGACTCCGTCTCAAAAAAAAAAAAAAAAAAAAAAAAAAAAAAATTAAAAATAAGGCATATAGGCCAGGCATGGTGGCTCACGCCTATAATCTCAGCACTTTGGGAGGCCGAGGCAGGCGGATCACTTGAGGTCAGGAGTTCAAGATCAGCCTGGCCAACATGGTGGAACTCCATCTCTACTAAAAACACACAAAAAATTAGCCAGGCATGGTGACAGGCGCATGTGATCCCAGTTCCTCGGGAGGCTGAGGCAGGAGAATCACTTAAACCCAGGTGGCAGAGGCTGCAGTGAGCCAAGACTGTGCCACTGCACTCCAGCCTGGGTGACAGAGCGAAATTGTTTCAAAAAAATTTTAAAAAAAGCATATGATATAAATTCTTTGATACGCTGCACTATGAAAGACGCAACAGCATTTTTTTAGTATTCTTGCCAAAAATGGCTAATCTCACTCCAAGCGTGAGAAAACACTGGACAAACCCAAATTCAGGGGCATTCTACAAAAAAACTATCAGTAGTCTTCGTTAAGTGTCAAGGTTATAAAAGTCAAGGAAACATTGAGTAACTGTTTACAGACTAAAGGAGAGTAAAGAGACACAACAATGGAATACAATGTAGAATCCTAGACAAGATCCTACAATAGCAGAAAGGATATTGGTAAGTTTGTAAAATCTGAATAAGCTCCTTAGTTTAGTTAATAATACCACACCAGTGTCAGTTTTCTGCTCTTGATAACTGTATGATGGTTATATAGGATGTTAACAGGAAATCAGGGTAAAGGATATAAAAGAGCCCTTCATACCATTTTTGTAACTTTTCTGTAAGTTTAAAATTAGTTCAAAAGTTTTAGAAATTGTAAACAGCTGTGTATAATCAGTTCAAAATCAGAATTTCTATGCTGAAAAAATATATAAATAATAAAGAATAAATCTGTACTGAAGATTAACAGTGAAATCAAAATGAATTACTTAACAAGTAAATGACTAGCAGAAGAGACTTCTCATGAGCTATTCTGATCACTAGCTCTTTTTCTTCTTAGTTCTTCAGAATTGTTAAGCCTTCCACTTTATTACGAAGTCTACAAAAACAATTTTAAAGAAAATAATCCAAACAAAAAAATTTCTAAAAATTCAAAATCATGAATTATACAACACAAATCAGTAACTCCAAAAGTTAAGGAGTGGTTAAACTATATTATGGATACAGGTAAGGAAAAATATTATTTTATTTTATTTTTTTATTTATTTTTTTTTTTTGGAGACTGAGTCACACTCTGTCACCCAGGCTGGAGTACAGTGGGGCCATCTCAGCTCACTGTAACCTCCACCTCCCAGGTTCAAGCAATTCTCCTGCCTCAGTCTCCCGAGTAGCTGGGATTACAGGCACCTGTCACCAAGCCCAGCTAGTTTCTATATTTTTAGTAGAGATGTGGTTTTACCATGTTGGCCAGATTGGTCTCAAACTCCTGACCTCAAGTGATCTGCCTGCCTCAGCCTCCCAAAGTGGTAGGATTACAGACATGAGCCACTGTACCCAGAAAAAAATGTCATTTTTAAGATCAATTATTAAAATTTCCTAAGAGTTAAGTGATACAAAATTTTCAGAGTCCTAATTTTTTACTATAATACATTCCATTTCTGTAATCCATCTCTAGAAAGGCAGATTGACAAATAACTTGTTTTTGGAATTCTGAGAATACTTTTCTCATAGATGCCCTGAAATGCTACAAAATCAGAACATGGATCATAAAAAGTTGAAGAAAATACTTGGAGAAAGATTGTTATACAGACAATATCTTCATGTCATTTATCTCTTTTTTTTTAATGTTTGTAGATACTTAACAGGTGTACATATTTATGGGACACATGAGATATTTTGATACAGGCATGCAATGTGTCATAATCATACCATAGAGAACCGAGTGTCTATCCTTATCTCTCTGATTTTAATAGAAGCAGTAAAAATACTTGCACTCATAGAAAAATGGTAAAAGGGCTCTAAAAAAAGATATACTGCTATCAACTTTACACTGACTTTGCCAAAGGAGTCCTAAATAGTTTCCCGTAAATAGCTTTCTAAAAAATTAGTAAGTAAACTACCAGGTTCTGTTTTTCTTTTCTTTTCTTCTTCTTTTTTTGGAGACAGGATCTCACCCTGCACCCAGGCTGGAGTGCAGTGGCATGATCATAGCTCACTGCAGCCTTGATCTTTCAGGCTCAAGCAATCCTCCCACCTCGACCTCCCAAAGTGCTGGGATTACAGGCCCAAGTTCTTTTGTAATCCCTCTTTTTCTCATATTAAAAACAATTCTAGCAGTGTAACAAGAACATCCTATTTGGAAATAACATGTTAAATAGAGTTATTTCACCCTCTCAAAGGCCTTTGTGGTAAGTGAAACAAAGACTAGCAAGTGAAGTAAGAGGAAACACTGAAAACCTCCATGTTGTTCATCTACTTAAATGATTCAATAGAAGATTAATAATAGAGCAAAATATAAATGTTCAGATGTTTTAAAATTAGTAGTAATGGCTGCCTAACAATGGGAATACTAAAAACCACTGAACTGTACACTTTAAAAGGGTAATTACGACATATAAATTATATCTCAATAAAAAATTCAACTGCAAAGTTAATTTCTATATCCTAATATTGGTCACTGTGCTTCCCAAAATTCTTTTTCTATAAACACTAGACTCATTTGAAATTAATATCTCAGCTGGATACAGCGGCTCATGCCTGTAATCCCAGCACTTTGGGAAGCCAAGGCAGGTGGATCATTTGAGGTCAGGAGTTCAAGACCAGCCTGGCCAACATGGTGAAACCCTGTCTCTCCTAAAAAGACAAAAATTAGCCAGGCGTGTTGTTATACGCCTGTAATCCCAGCTACTTGGGAGGCTGAGGGAGGAGAATTGCTTGAACCTGGGAGGCACAGGTTGCAGTGAGCCGAGATCGTACCACTGCACTCCAGCCTGGGTGATGAACTGTGACTCTGTCTCAAAAAAAAGAAAAAAAGAAAGAAATATCTCATTTATGTAGTCTAATAATTCATGAGGAAAGTTACAAAGTTCACATTACCTTAACTATAGTCAAAGAGAACAGAAATTTTCGATCCAAGTTCTTTCACCATAAAATTCTACTTCTATAAAAGTATACAGGAGTCTTCTTTATCTGCAAGGGATATGTTCTAAGACCCTGCAGTGGATGCCTCGAAGCACAGATAGTACTGAGTCCTATATATGCTGTTTTTTCCTATATATACATATCTATGATAAAGTTTATTTTATAAATTAGTCACAGTAAGAGATGAACAACAATAATTAAAACCAAAATAGGCCAATTATAACAACATACTTTGAGGCCAGGTGCAGTGGCTGATGCCTGTAATCTCAGCCCTTTGGAAGGCTGAGGCAGGCAGATCATGAGGTCAGGAGATAGAGACCATCCTGCCTAACATGGTGAAATCCCGTCTCTACTAAAAATACAAAAAAAAATTAGCCGGGCGTGGTGGCGGGCACCTGTAGTCCCAGCTACTGCGGAGGCTGAGGCAGGAGAATGATGTGAACCCGGGAGGCGGAGGTTGCAGTGAGCCGAGATCACGCCACTGCACTCCAGCCTGGGCAACAGAGCAAGACTCTGTCTCAAAAAAAAAAAAACCATATATATATACGTGTGTGTGTGTATATATATATATATATTGCACTGCACTTACCTTTCTTGTGATGACGTAAAATTATAAATGCCTATGTGATGAGATGAAGTGATAGAATGGCACAGCCCAAGATTTCATAATATTTTCAGAATGGCACACAATTTAAAACTTATGAATTATTTCTGGAAATTTCCATTTAATATTTTCAGACAACAGTTGACCACAGGTAACTGAAACCATGGAAAGTGAAATCTCAGATAAGGAGGAATACTATAATATGAAATCAAAGACGCTAAACCTTATAGAAAGAAATAACTATAATTACATAAGTAATGAAACTTTTCAGAGAAACTTGGATTTTATAACACACAAACCTTACCCAGAATACAGATTTTCATATTAAATTTCAATTAGAGTATCTACATAAAAATGTAATTATAAGTTAAAAGACTATTGATAGTATTTTTCAATCCTACCTGGTTCTGTCATCTGAGATTTTTGTATTAGAACATCTCTTATTTTCTCCACCCACAGGTAAAGAATACTTTCACCGATATTCTGTCTAAACAAAATTCAGGGAAAACAAAATTTGTTATTTCAAAAATCATCTTCTCAAATTCAAGAAGATATTGACATTTACAATCAAAGACATTATAAACAATCTAACCATTTCTTTTTTAAAATAATTTATAAAAACCTGGGGTTTATCAACATTTGTGTCTGAGTATTTAATACAGGTTATAGCAACCTTAAAAATTCCAGTCGACTCCAAAATTAACATGGCTAACTTTAAAATAAGCAGAAGAGTGGTAACTAAAGAGGGGAATAAACATTTCCAAACTAGATGGATTAGAGAAATATAAATGTGACTTAGTTTCTGTAAGTGGATACAATCTTTCAGTATGATCATTGCTTGATTTTTTTAAACTTTTTAAAGAATTTCAAACCACTTATTTGGTACCCTTATCATTTAGTATACTTATCTCAACAACAAAGAATGCAAAGCATATGGGGAACTCCTTCAGGGAGTCAATTTACAAGACCTAAAAGACAATTCAACAATTTTATATTCATATCTTGTTTCTGACAAAACATTCTATTGCCTAATATTCTATTGCCTAAATAAATATTCTATTGCCTAAATTGATAAATTTTGGTTCCAAATGATATTTGGTTGTCCCGGGTAACGAAATCCATCTCAAAGGATCACTGAGAAAAAGAATGTGTCACGGGTTTTGAAGTCATGTCCATAGTTATGTTAAATGATGGCAACAGCAATAAAATAAAGGCCCAAGCGTCTGCTCTTTAGAGAAAGACACTAACTGTAGATAAGTATGGTATGTGTTTAAAGATATCACCACACTACTATACAGCAACACTTCACCTCTTTCCTCTAACAGTTTCCCTTGAAACCATTATCTCTCTTTATTACTACTCATCAGCACCCACCGAAACTTTCAAAACAAGCAGACAGAAAAAAACAACGTTTTCAAATAATTCTGTACCCTCAAATCCTCCCCATCACACCCCACATCACTACAATTCCTAGTACTAAAACTAAATACTTGTATTGGTTGATATAACAGTAAAGCTATTCACTAAAATGCACTAAGCTGTGTAAAGTTAAACTAATCATTTGATCTGAGTTTCCGTCACCTAATTTTCAATATTATAAGCTGGAAGAGATGCTTTTTAAAATAAGAACAGTCCAGGGCCGGGTGTAGTGTAATCAAAGCACTCTGGGGGGCCAGGGTGGGCAGATCACCTAAGCTCAGGAGTTCGAGACCAGCCTGGGCAACATGGCAAAATCCCTTCTCTACAAAAAAAATACAAAAATTAGCCAGATGTGGTGGTGCCTGTAATCCCAGCTACTCAGGAAGCTGAGGTGGGAGGATTGCTTGAGCCTGGGAGGTGGAGGTTGCAGTGAGTGGAGATCGTGCCACTGCACTCCAGCCTGGGCAACAGAAAAAGACTCCTTCTCAAAAACAAACAAACAAAAAAAAACAAAAAACAGAAAACAAACAAAAAAAAAACCAGCCAGATGTGGTTGCTCACACCTATACTCTTAGCACTGTAGGAAGATAGCTTAAAACCAAGAGTTTGAGACCAGCCTGGGCAACAAAGCGAGGCTCCGTTTCTGCAAGAAATTCAAAAACTTAGCCAGGCACAGTGATGGGTGCCCGTAATCCCAGCTACTTAGGAGGCTGAGGTGGAAGGATCACTTGAACCCGGAAGCTTGGAGGCTGAAGTGAGCTATGATTGTGACACTGCACTCCAGCCTGGGCAACACAGCAAGACTCAAAAAACTAAAAAAAAAAAAATTTAAAGAATAAAAAAAAGATAGCTGCTAGTTTAATGCTGACAATATGATCCCCTTTCTACAGATGAGAAAACAGACACAAAGAGATGCCACTATTTTAAAAACTGACTCCAAAAGTCTGACTGAAACAGCCTTAACCTCAGCTAGACTAAACTTTATATGGGCCCATTCCTGACTCTAGGACCTTACCTCCCTTTTCTTAGAGCATTTTCTTTACAGAACTTGTCATTGTAAATTCCTTCTCTGTCTCTTTGAGATATATGTAAATCGTTTTACAGAAAACTTTAATTGGTTTTACAACCCAGGAAATGTCTTTCTCAAGGACCTGGGAACCATCCCTTTGAAACACATCATCATCAAAGACACTGCCCTTACCTTCCAGTCTCTGTGGAAGTACAGGAGGCTAACTTCAATGGGTGCGTATTAGTAAACACACATGGCCTACTTACAAAGAGAAATATTTGCAGACTCAACAATGACTTAATATGCCCAACACACCCGATTAATGGTCCCACATAATATCTTTCAGTACTTTTGCACTAGCTCATCCCGGCCCTTAAAAACCCATCTGCCTTTTGTTTCAGAGGAGTTGAGTTTACACTTGGTTCTGGCCTCTTTCCCTTATTGCAGGGGCCTTGAATACAGTCTTCCTTGTCTGTTTAACTTTATCCAATGTAATTTTTGATTCAAGAAGCCTCACTCACCAACATTAAAACCTAAGATTCCATGATGCATCAAAAGGTGAAGAGATGTAGAAAATTTCAAAAATTATCTTCTTGGATTCTAAATTAAATATTGCTATAATAGAAATTCACAAAATCAAATACTATAAAAAACTTGTAATCCTTTTCATTTTATCTTAAATAGTATCATATTCTAAGTATTTTAAATGTATTTACTTTTTGTTTTATCAAAATATTTTCATTTATTCAAAATATTCATATGCAAAATATTTAAATAAAAATTAAGGGCTGGGCACAATAGCTCATGCCTGTAATTTCAACATTTTGACATGCAGAGGCAGATAGATCACACGAGGCCAGGAATTTCAGATAAGTCTGGGCAAGGTAGCGAGACCCTTTCTTTACAAAAAAAAAAAAAAAAAATTAGCCAGTGGTGGCACACCTATAAACCCAGACACTCGGGAGGCTAAGGCAGGAGGATCACTTGGGCCCAGGAGGTCAAGGTTGCAGTGAACTACGATCATGCCACTGCATTCCAGCCTAGGCAACAGAGAGAGACCCCATCTCAGGAAAAAAAAAAGTAGGTACAATAACCAAACTAACCTACATCTAATCAATCACCAAATCCTAGCTTATATATATATATATATTTTTTGAGACGGAGTTTTGCTCTTGTTGCCCAGGTTGCAGTGCAATGGCGCGATCTCAGCTCACTGCAACCTCTGCCTCCTGGGTTCAGGTGATTCTCCTGCCTCAGCCTCCCAAGTAGCTGGGATTATAGGCATGCGCCACCACGCCTGGATAATTTTACATTTTTAGTAGAGATGGGGTTTCTCCATGTTGGTCAGGCTGGTCTCTCTCAAACCCCTGACCTCAGGTGATTCGCCTGCCTCAGGCTCCCAAAGCGCTGGGATTACAGGCATGAGCCACTGCGCCTGGCTAATATATTTTTAAGTATTTCTTTAACTGACCTTCTTCTCCACTCGTATTCTTGTTGCCTTAATAAAGGCCTCCACTATATCCCTCCTGAGTTACTGACTGCTCTTCTAAAGAGTCTCTTCTTCACAGACTTACTTTTTATTTATTTATTTTTGAGACAGTGTCTCACTCTATCATCCAGACTGGAGTGCAGTGACTTCACTTCAACCTCCTGGACTCCAGTGATCCTTCTACCTCAGCCTTCCAAGTAGCTGGGATTACAGGCACACCCCATCATATCCAGTTAGTTTTTATTTTTTAAATTTCTATAGAGATGCGGAAGGTCTCACAATGCTGCCCAGGCTGGTCTCAAACTTCTAGCTTCAAGCAATCCTCCCACATTGGCTTCCGAAAATGCTGGGATTACAAACAAAAGCTACCACACTTGGCTCATGTTTAATTTCTAAAAACCTGTATTTTTCCCTTGCTGCCCTCTGCTGGAATTATATGGAAAATATGATTAAAAGTTGTCACAAAGGCCAGGCGCAGTGGCTCATGCCTGTAATCCCAGCACTTTGGGAGGCCGAGGCAGGTGGATCACTTGAGGTCAGAAGTTCAAAACCAGCCTGGACAAAATGCTGAAACCCCATCTCTATTAAAAATACAAAAATTAGCCAGGTGTACAGGCGCTCACCTGTAATCTCAGCTACTCAGGAGGCTGAGGCACGAAAATTGCTTGAACCTGGGAGGCAGAGGTTGCAGTAAGCTGAAATCGCGCCACTGCACTCCAGCCTGGGCAATAGAGCGAGACTCAGTCTCAGAAAAAAAAAAAAAAAAAAGTTGTCACATAGAAGTTTTAAAAATAAATCCAGGTGTGATGGTATGTGCCTGTAGTCCCAGCTACTTGGGAGGCTGAAGCAGGAGGATCACTTGAGGCTTGAGCCCAGGAGTTCAAGGCTAGCTTGGGCAATACAGTGAGGCCCTATTTAAAAAAAAAAAAAAAAGTTTTACAAGTAAGACGTGTATTTCTATTTAGACTACATGTGTGAAAATAATAATCACTGGACCAAGGTTATTCGAGCACATTTAATAAACAAGACACCATATCCCACCATTAGAACAAACTATAATTTGACACTTCCTAAGTCTCAAATAGCTCAAGTGAACTAGTTAAAGAGAAAAGGAAAGTTGTGTCCTGTGGGAAGGTATCTTTTAGTAAAAGGAGGATGTTTGGGATAGGGGATAGGCAAGTGAAGAGCCACTTCTGAGTGTATGACATTGTACCCGGGTAAGAAAAAACGCTAACTGATGAATGTGATTAACATGATGGAAGTTAAATGTGGAAAGATTTCCAAGGAGGAAGTGGTCAATATCACCAAAAGTTAGGTAAGAGCTGAAAAATGGCCACTACATGAACAATTCTGGTGTTAATGGTGAACAAATCCGCAGTATACTGATCTTATTCTATTCGGGGGCTGGGGGTAGTGGGCAGATAAATTGGTAAATAAGAGAGGATTATAGAAAGAAGTTTGTTGGGGGCACAGAAGTTGGAGTGGCCAATAATGTTAGGGAGAGATCTCAGAAAACATTTAATTAAGGAAATACTTATACTTCCGCCAAGCATGATGGAATCACTAAATGGGGACCCAAGAAAGACCATACTTGCTCTAGGCAGGAATAAGTAGAATGGATTCCACAACAACTTACCATTTTCTAATTAAATATTTTGGAAGGAAAAGAAACCTGGCCTGGATCCCAGGGACACAAAGAGGGACTGTCACTGTACCAAATGGAGTGGCCACCTAGAACATATAATACAATCCTTACTAGATCCTGGATTACAGTAAAACTGATATTCCAGAACATTATTTATTTTACTAAATTATTTCATTAAAATTAATCTAAATCATAGTTATATCTTCTCTAGACAACTGCATTAGCCCCCTAACTGATGTCCCACATTTGCTACCTTCCAAACACTACTTCAAACAGAAATAGAATGATCTTATTTATTTATTTATTTATTTATTTATTTTTGAGACAGAGTTTTTGCTCTCGTTGCCTAGGCTAGAGTGCAGTGGCGCAACCTCGGCTCACTGCAACCTCCGCCTTCCAGTTTCAAGCGATTCTCCTGCCTCAGCCTCCCAAGTAGCTGGGATTACAGGCGCCCGCCACCATGCCCAACTAATGTGTTTGTATTTTTAGTAGAGACGGGGTTTCACCGTGTTGGTCAGGCTGGTCTCGAACCGCTGACCTCATGATCCACCTGCCTCAGCCACTCAAAGTGCTGGGTTTACAGGTGTGAGCCATCACACTGGCCCTAGAATGCTCTTTTTTAAATGAAAATATTATCATGGCCAGACACAGTGGCTTAAACCTGTGTCTCTGCACCTTGGGAGGCCAAGGCAGAACTGCTTGAGGCCAGGAGTTTGAGACCACCTGGACAACAAACCAAGGCTCCATCTCTACAAAAAAATAATTTTTAAAAAAATTAGCTGAAGGCAGAGCATGGTGACTCGTGCCTGTAATCCTAGCACTTTGGGAGGCCAAGGTGGGTGGATCATTTGAGGTCAGGAGTTCGAGACCAGCCTGGCCAACATGGTGAAACCCTGCCTCTACTAAAAATACAAACATTGGCTGTGCGTGATGGCAGGCGCCTATAGACCCAGTTACTCGGGAGGCTGAGGCTGAAGAATTGCTTGAACCCGAGAGGCAGAGGTTGCAGTGAGCAGAGATCACACCACTGCACTCCAGCCTGGGCGACAGAGCAAGACTCCATCTCAAAAAAAAATTTTTTTAATTATTTAATTAAAAAAAATAAAATTAGCTGGGCATGGTGGCATGTATCTATAGCCCCAGCTACTCGGGAGGCTGAGGTGGGAGAAATCGCTTGAACCTCGGAGGTCAAGACTGCAGTGAGTCACTATTGTGCCACTGCACTCCAGCCTGGGCAAGAGAGCAAGAACCTGTCTCAAAAAAACAGAGAAAATCTTATCACGGCACCCTACTACCTAAAACCCTTCTCTACTTCCAACTATTCTTAGTATAAAGACAGAATCTTTAACATAACCTACAAAACTCTGGAGGACCTGTCTTGTCTACCTCTCCAGGTCCTTTTCCTACCATATTCCCTCCATCTCATCCTGTCTCTTACCACTGCATATCACCATCACCGTTTCCTACAACGTGCCAAGCTCCCTGACACCAAGCCTTGTGCTGTGGCCTCTCACTGGAATTATCATTCCCTAATTAACTCTGCTTTTAAGTCAAACAAGCCATCCCTCACCTCCTAGACTATGTCAGGTCTTGTTTCAAATTCAATTAGTCTGGCATATCTTCCTTTCATAGAACTTACCACAGCTATTGTTATATTCATTTTTACAATGTTATAAGTAATACCTCTCCCCCACCAGAAATTCTAACTGCCATGATAAAGGGCACTTCTGTTCATGCTAGCCATACCTGCACCCAGGATCTAGTACAGTGCCTGCCATGTAATATTTATTGAATGAAGGAATGAACAAAAAATATAGCCCACCAAGAGATTCTGAGTCTTATGGCCTAATACAAGGGAAATTACCACTCAAGGTACATAGACATTTAATACATAATTACACTTAGGATTCTGTTATCAATTTCATTCTACATAGCCTATGAAAATACCAAATCAAGAGCAGTATCTCTGAATTTACTTTCACAGTTGGCTAAGTGTTTTTTTAAATTAAGATCCTTTTAGCAAATAATTTTTTTTAATTTATTGAGCTTGAGATGGGGGTCTCACTGTATTGCCCAGGCTAGTCTTGAACTCCTGGGTTCAAGCAATCCTCCCATCTCAACCTCCTGAATAGCTGGGATTACAAGCCTATGCCATCGTACCCAGCTTGGCTAAGTGTTTTTTATAGTTATTAGCTCTAAATGTTGCTGTATTTTTGTATCTAAGTAGAAGCTATCAAATGCATATATAAAATTATATAACTAACCTTTCAAGGTCTCTTCAAGTGAATTCTTTTTGTTAAAGCAGAAGTAGCTTTAAAAAGTTTAGAAAGGTTCTAACAAAGGGTTCACAGGTTCAACAAAAGCCCACAATACAATCACTAACAGAATTATTTTTTTAAAATTACCTGTCACTTACATATATATTTCCTCGAGGCTATTTGATAAATCCGCGCGTTCTTGCCCTTTAAGCCAAGGAGCACTAAGATTAAATAAAACAATTAAGAAGATTATTCAAGAATTATGTTTATATCTCAAATTACTGATTACATCACAAACAGGGCTTTAAAAAATTATTTTCATAAAACGGTCTTATATTTGTATAAATCTATATAGTCACAAAATGCTTTAATTAGCATTAATTCATTCAGCCTTCCCAAGAAACCATGACAAAACCCACACCAAAATTACTCTGTTTTAATGGTTTAAAAATTGGCCAGGCGCGGTGGCTCATGCTTATAATCCCACCACTTTGGGAGGCCAAGGCGGGCGGATCACGAGGTCAGGAGATCAAGACCATCCTGGCTAACATGGCAAAACTCCGTCTCTACCAAAAATACAAAAATTAGCTAGGCACAGTAGTGGGCACCTCTAGTCCCAGCTACTCAGGAGGCTGAGGCAGGAGAATGGCATGAACCCGGGAGGTGGAGCTTGCATGAGCCAAGCACGCCTCCGCACTCCAGCCTGGGAGACAGACAGAGCAGGACTCCATCTCATAAAAAAAAAAAAAAAAAAAAAAAAAAAAAATTTCTGAAAAGGATATTTATGTTTACAAGCATTCTATATCTATCATTTGCAATAAATAAAAATAAAAATTTACAGAACCATTATTAACAGTAAGCATTAATGCTATGGTTTTAAAATATGTGCACAAAAAAACTAATAGGTAAAAATTCTAGTAATTGAGTTTTTTTTTTTTTTTTTTAAGGCTAATTAAGTGAAGCAGTGGGAGTGAAGAAACAAAGTAATCTAACCAGTTGTGATCAATTACTGGTTATAAATCAATTACTGGTCTACAATCAGACCAGCCTAGTAATTGAGTTTATGCAATTCTGTTCCCAAGGGTTTATACATATTACTGGGTGACGGGGCCAAGGTAGATGAAATATCACTTGCATCAACAGGTCATGACTCATAAAAGATTAAGCTTGGGCTTCTAAGAAGATGGTTCGTCAACATCAATGGGGAAAGGGGCAGGTAGAAACACCAGAAGCATCATAAGTAACTCCTGGAAGGCACGCAGTCTTACATGTACATCAAGGAACTGTGGTTAGGTCAGGAGAACTAGGTTTGGAGAAACTCTAACGGCCAAGGTTTCTAGATTACTAGGCTCAAGCGGAAGGTTTCCTTCCTCATCTCTAAGGACAATTCTGCAGCTACTTCACCTCTACGAACCTTGTGATTCTCTTTCATACAAAGTGGCATATTCCACTGTTTTATAGAATTTAATTTTTATTTAAATGCTCTATACCAAACTCAAAAGGTATTTTTAATTTCTATATACATTTTAATAAGAAAGATATTTCCCGTAAATGCAAAGTACAGTATAAACATCTTTCAAAATATAATCTTTTTATAGCAATATAAATGTAGAAATACAGCTTACTTCAACTGGTAGATAGGTGGAGCTGTACCTGGGTATTCATTTGGCAGCATCACCTACAATGCAGGTTCAAAAACATCTGTTTACACTTCATCAAGGTTCAAAAGTAACCATATTTACAAAGCTAGCAATCGGACAAAAAGGGCAAGGAGGATAGAGGTGAAAGGAAAACGAAAACTGAAATATGGACATTATACCCTGACCCCAAGTGGATGGAGTGGCATTATAATATTTTCTGGGCACTTTTCAGTATTTCAAAAGAAATACTACAAAAATCCTAGGAAACACTATTAACTATAGGAAACAGCTAACATACAATAGAGAACCATACACCTACTTCTTTTCAAATCAGTATTATAAAAACAAACACTGGCAAAAACTGTTTTGCCTCCTTTATGCTGAAAGTACATACAAGCAGTCATCAAAGATTAAGCACTAAGAAAAGCCATAGCTGACCTTTTCATTTATTTTATCCTAATTACAACTGATAATTGATCATTGATTCTCAATTAATAAAGAAATGAGTGTCTCCTCTACCAGTCATCTACATTATTAACCTCTCCTTCCTTTTAAATGTTAGGCATCTTTCCAGGTTTGGACCCTTTCCTGTTAGATGAAGAGAATAATGAAGGGAAGAAAAACTACAGTCTCTCAAGGGTACATTAACACTTCTAAATGATTAAAAGCACTGGATTAGAAAGATTGAAACCATCAATCAATGTATGATTTGAAAGTGATCTGAGATGTAACTGCCCACGTGTTTCACCATTGACAAAAGCCAACAACAATTTAGAAAACAACACAAATAATCACTAGAATACAGAAGTCAACCATATAGTTAATATTGTAACTGAAAGATGGCTGCAGGGAAGGGGGAAAAAGTACCTGCAAGCAAAGCGTCCATTTGGGGTCATCTATATCGTCGCTAATTCTAATACAAAATATTTTGGCACAGTCGTCAATGACACACCATTCCTCGCCATAAATGGCTGCCATTGCTTCAATTTCCTCATTCTGAAAGAAATTGATGTTTTAAAAAGTCAACAAATGTACATATCTTAAAATCCTATTCTTACTACTTTATAAGGTATTCGCATTCAACATTACCAGCATAGATAAAAGATTCCTAGACGAGCCTTACCAGGGCAAATGTTTCTTAAGAGCAGGTCACCGTGTTCTACTCTCTGGGTGGTTGCTAGGCGCTACTCCAATGACTGGAGCCAGGCTTGCTACTGCGTTACTCTGCTTTTGGCCACTACTGAGCCAAAATTTAATATATATGCACTCCCATACTTTGTAACGACCATTCACACATGAAAAGATAAACCTATCTTCTCTGTTCCACCTTCTCTTTTTTAACAGGTAATCTCCACCCGACTCCTACCTCCAATAGCTCTGCCCCACATTATCTGTGTACTCCTCCTGGGTGTCTCACTGGTTCTTTCGAATGAAATTTTGTGTGGCGGGGAGGGGATACACAAGGACTGGATGGGTGGGTGGGTGGTAATCAAACCCTTAAAACATTTCATAAATTATTCTTTGGGCTTGGGGTTAAAACAGAAAAATAACTGGAGGACCTAAAGGGAAAAGATGGGAAGCAAAGCATCCATTCGACTTCGCAGCATTTCATTTTGTACTCACAGCCCTGTAAGAAAAGACATATGATCGCCCACGTGAACAAGGCACAGGGAAAGCTCGATGCCAAGGACCAGAAGGAGTGAGATTCGGTGGGCTCTCGGGGACGTGCAGGGTCTGGGCTATCGCCCATTTTGCAAAGGGGGAAACCCGAATTCTTAAGTGATTTGTCCAAGATGACCCGGCGGCGGCAGGGTGGGGAGCGAAACCCTGGTTTTTGCCTTCGGCCCAGAGCTACTTAGTCGCGTGTTAATGGTTGACGAGGACACCGTCCGAGACAGGCCCAGCCCGTGACCGCCAAGGAGCTGCCGGCCTAAGAGCGCTCGCCGAGGGGAAGCGCCGGAAAAATGGAACGCGGTGGAGCAAATGGCGTGGCCGGTGCTGGCGGAACCCGGAGCTGCCCCGGGCGGAGTGCCCCTCGGCTGAGGAGGACTGGGGTGGCGAGGCGAGCCCGAGCCGAGCCTGGAGAGTCAGCACCCCGCCGGGGCCTCACCTGCCTCTGGTCGCTCCCTGCGTCCCCCTCAGCCATGTGGCCCAGGGACCGGCCCTGCAGCCGCCGCCTGCCAGGTCCGGAGCGCGGGGGCGGGGCGCTGCGGCTGCGAGCCGAGAGCTGGCTGCGGCGCGGCCGGACCCGGAACCGCAACCCTGCCACGCCGCGCAGCCGGCATCTGCTTCCGGGTTGCGGGCCGAACGATGCAAGGGGCTCCGGGCTCCCGGGTTTGTTGTGGGGTTTTCCGTTGGGGCCTCGCTCCCGCCTTTCCACTCTCCCGTAGGGCAAAGACACAGGGAAAGCCGGCCCTCCGGAGTTGCTGCGGGAGGCTTTCTTGGCTCTGTCTCCTGGGAATGTGCCGGGGCGGGGGGCTTTTGCTTGCCCATTGCGGCCTTGGCGCCATCGGAACGCCCAGGAGACTTTGGGGAGTCATTTACCGCCGCGTCCCGGGAAGGGACTCAAACCTCAGTCCACAGCCCCAGACTCGTCTTTACATTCCCAGGCAAAGGTTTTGTGTGTTTGTTTTTAACATGTTTCAAGTTTTGTCGGATTTTGGCAAAGTTAGGTGTGATTCACCAAAACTGGAGAACAGAGAAGGCTGGCAGTAATTTTGAAAGCGTGAGGAGAAACCTTATTCTCCCATTCACTGTTGTATTGCGATCGTTTTCTTTAGTCTCCTTGAATATTGTGGGGGCAACTTTTGTGCGAGATAGTAGTTATGCCAGTCAACTAGAGCATTGATTCATTTTCCCAAAAAATGAATCAGTTTGCCATTACTTCCTCGCCGATAACACACGTTCCATGACATTCTAATACTTTGGTTATGAATTATATCAACCACCTTATTCAAGACACCTCAATCGGGCAGTCATTCTCTTGATTGCAAGGCATCCTTGCTTGCTTCACTTTTCTTCACACATAATACACAAAAACTCAAAATACTACATCTTTCTTCCTTAATCATGGGTATTTTTCTGGCCCCCTTTAAAACTGTTCTCTTAAGATAAATCATTGTACAGAAAAATAAAACTCTTCTCAGAGTTAGGAGTTCAACACCTGTAGAGAATTCCACTTACAATGAGTATAAGCCTTGTGGATTTATTAATTCCACAGACATTTATTAGGCTCTTACTGTGCTAAACATGGGAGATGCAAAATCATATGTCATACATTGCCTTTAAGGGGCTAAGATGTGAAGGGAACAAAAGTAAACCTGAACCAGAAGTACAGTAATGAATCTCTTAAAGGTTGGATAAGTGCTGAGAAATTTACCCTTAGGCGGTTTCGTCGTGATAGTGTGAACTTCATAGAATAATATACTTACACAGACTTGGATGGTGTAGCCTGCTACTTATCTGGGCTATGTATCACCTGTTGCTCCTAAGCTACAAATCTGTACAGCATGTTACTGTACCGAATAGGCAGTTGTAACACATGGTATTTATGTATCTAAACAAAGAAAAGGTACAGTACAAATATGGTAGTACAAATGCCGTAAGGTATGGTAGTACAAATACCGTATTACAAATACGGTATTGGACATGCAAGTGGTGTTATGAGACCACTGTCATATATTTGGTCCATCAGCATAAGTCACTGTAACCTCCTGGGCTCAAGCAATCTTCCTGCCTCAGTTCCCCTAGTAGCTAAGACTATAGGCATGTGCCACCATACCCAGCTATTTATTTTTATATTTTGTAGAGTTGGGGGTCTCACTGTTGCTCAGACTGGTCCCAAATGCCTAGCCTCAAATGATCCGCCCTCCTCAATCTCCCAAAGCACTAAGTTTACAGGTGTGAGCCACCACACCCATCCCTGAACTCTTTCTTCACTGACTTTTTCATATTTCTTACAGCTTATGCAAACATAGTGGTTTTCACACTTTTTAAAAGGCCGTGGAACCTTTTCTTCAATGAAAGTTTATGTAAAACAAATTTGTTCTGGCTGAAATGAAAATAGGACTGATTGTTCTGGCTGAAGTGGAAATAGGACTGAAGTCCCAAGTACTTAGCGGTACTCCCTCCCTCCCCGCAGCCCCACTAAAACTTTAAAACCCAAGTTTGAAAAACACCACGTTAAAACTTAACCTTCTAAACAAAGCACAATATATTCAATTAGTTACACATAGTACCTCTATTCTAACCACATATCGTAGCAACCCAGACCATCTTCTACAGATTACACCCATGATTTTCTATTATTAATTCCTATTTCCTCAAAGCTACAACCTTTTAAGTCTTCTTTTGAGCTCAAATTCTAAATGGAAATGGCTCTTTCTGCCAAAGGGAACAGAAAAAACCCTCCCCATTTCTGTGGCCAGCATTAGCATGTAGCCAATACAGAGAACCCTGAATAAGGCCCCAAACTTGGACATGCAAGGAGCCCTTTGAAAAGAGAAGAAGTAATTTAACAAGTGTAGTAGTCAACCTACATTTTGAAGAATGTGCTGGAAAAATGCAAGATGGTATAGACAATTCAGTTGCAAAAGACTACTTGGTGTAAACCTTGAGCAGTTTCCTAAGCAGAGACTGAGAATACTCTGCAAATAAAAACACAGTCCTGGATCCAAGACGGGGTCTCTAAGACAGATTCCAATGATGTACACATCCATTTACTCAAATGGTTACTGGCTGTCTCCCTTAAACTCAGTATGTTCACAACTGAACTCAATCACTTTTTCCTAAACTTATTCCTTTTTCTATATTCCTCAGTTCAATAATTGGCAACCCTTGGACCCTTGCATCCATAATTGTCCAAGATGAAAATTGGAAGACATAACTATACTATACTCTTCATTCCTTACCTCCATACCCAGGCAGCAAGTTCTGATGACTCTGATTTCTTGATATCCCTTGTATTCCTCATATGCTCCTTCCTAATCTTACTGATTCCATCTGGACCTTCTTCAAGTTATCCTCCTCTCTCGCCTCTGCCAAAGTAATCAAACTGTGTAAGTCTGATAATGTCTCCTCCCTTGAAATCCTTTAGTTGCTCCCCCTTGCTTTCGTGATAACACTTAAACGCCTTAACTCACAAGATATGTTCCTGGTCATCTCTAATTTCATCTCTCGTTGTTTCAGCCATAACAGCTTAATCTACTTAAGCATTCTTTGAAGAAAGAAATCCATGGCTTCTGGAAAGTATGAAACTGCTGTTTTATGCAGTAGACACAATATAGGGAATTGAGCCAAGATATGCAAAGGGGTCAGGATGATAACTGCACAAATCTTCAGGCAATCAGGAGGAGATGCACATCCCCAAATCCCTGAGAACTCACACCTAGAAGATAAATTTATGATAACTGGCTGCACCAAACTTTGTATGTAGGGTGGATTTTGGAGGCCAATATTGATAGGAGGGGCTTGAAACGTTTTGCTTAAAATTAAGAAACATACTGTCCATGCCAAATAATTGGAGGGGGAAAAGGAGATGATTGACATCATAGAGGGTCAAAGCCCTCTCTTGGCACCAAAAACGAATGCACATATGCAGGTGATACAGAGATAATCATAAAGGGATTGTACAAGTAGTATGACAAGAAGGGCTTGACAGCTGTGATTTTACACAAGGAGGAATGAGTTATTTGAATGGCAAAAATCTAACCTAGAATTGTGTATATCTGTTTTCCACAGAATTGCCTGGCACATCAGGGGTGAGGCATTAAACCTGCGAAGAGTTCTCCATAACCCATTTAGATAGCCTGAATAAGATACTTTCAAGTATTCTCTAGGCCCTTGCTACTTAAAGTGAGGTCTGTGGACCAACAGCATGTTATCCGAGGGCTTGTTAGAAATACAGAAACTTAGGCCCCACTTCAGACCTACTGAATCTGCATTTTAATGAGATTCCCAGGTGATCTGTATGCACATTAAATTTTGAGACTCTTGTGTGATGACCGAGAAAAAGCACCTCTTCAATCTTAGCGGTAAGAGTAATTGACTGAGGGCTCCAGCTACTGGGCTCAGAGATCTATTGCTATGCTTGCACTGAAACCACGTTTTTCGTGGGCAGCTCTCAGGCAAGAGTATGGCACAGTTACTCAGTAGGCCTACTTTTGGGAGACAGGATTCCTCTGATGGGGTGCTTGGGCTCCATACCTTGCTGAACTTTCCTTAGAAAAATGCCACACAACCTTCCTCTACTTCTTCTTCTTTTTATTTTTTATTTCTTAGAGACAGGATCTCACTCTGTCACCTGGGCTGGAGTGCAGTGGTGGGAATCATAGCTCACTGAGGCCTCGATTTCCAGGGCTCAATCAATTCTCCCACCTCAGCACCCCCAAGTAGCTGGGACTACAGGCACACACTGCCACACCAGGCTAATTTTTAAATTTGTTTTAGAGTCAAGGTCTCACTGTGTTGCCCAGGCTGGTCTCAATCTCCTGGGCTCAAGGGATCTGCCTGCCTCAGCCTCCTAAAGTGCTGAGATTATAGGTGGGAGCCACTGTGCCTGACCTTGTCAGTCTTATTCTCTCTATTTTAACATTAATGCTGGTCATTGCACCTAACCTCCAAAGGCATGTGGTATAATGAGGCATGTCTGACCTCCCTTCCCATCGTGGCCAGGAATTCAGTTTTTCAGTTTTTTTTCTAGAGTCCCCTTGGCCAAGAGGGAGTTCATTCAGTCACTAAGAGGGCTCAGGATTTTATTTTAATTTCTAAGACCCTTCCCTTCTTTCTATTCCAGCTGCTCACCTTAGTTCAGGCCGTATCACCTCACCCCATACTACTGCAGGGACCTCTTAGCTCCTTGTCCTGACTCCAGACTTTTCCCTTCCACCCATCCTGCCTTCAGCTAACAGAGCTCTCTCGTTAAAGCATCCACTGTTCAAAAGCCTCTTCATCTGCATTCCCAACCTCAGGAAATGGCTCCTCTACTTGCCAGTTGCATGGACCAGACACATGACAGCCATCCTTTATCTTCCTTGTCCCTCATCCCTCTCATGCAACCATCACCAAGTTCCTTCTGTCCCATCACCTAAGTATCCCCTGAATCTGTCTACTGATACTTTGCACCATCCCCATAGTTCCCACAAAAGTTCAAGCCGCTGTTATCTATTGACGGAGCCCCCTGCAACAGCCTCCTTGCTGGTATTCTTGCTTCCAACATTACCATCTTTGAACCCATTCTCCACATCGCCACAAGCTTTATCCCTATGATGGAAATCCAGTACTGTGACTCTCCTGCTTGAAACTCTTTGGGCTTTTAACTCCACGGCCCTGAGAATGAATCTCAAACTTTATAACACAGTATAGGGTCCTTTGAGATACGGCTCCTGCTTCTCTCTCCAGTCTCATCTTTTCACCCCAGCTGTCTCTAGCACCTTAGGTTCTAACCTCACTGAACTACACTCCTGATAATGAGGCACATTATTGCTTGCCTACTACAGTCCTTCTTGCATGTCACTCCCTGTATGTGGGATGTTCTCTCCTCCCACGTCTCACCTATTTCTATATACATCTTTTTAAACTCAGCTTCCTTAATGCCAGTTACTAAGTCTTCATCCTTTTATCCCCAGCTTGCAGTACAGTGCCTAGCACCTTGTGGCCCTCCATCCAGAGAAGGTAAATACATTGTGGTCTTATAGATAGTTAAGAGACAGAGAACTGGGATTTGATCCAACTTTCTGATTCTAAATTTTGTGTACATTCCATTTCCCTATACTGCCTTCTTATAAAACATCTTAGACATAAAGCCCCAGTTCATTTCATTCATTTAACGATGATTTCTTGATTTCTGAATATGTGCCATGCACTATGTTAGATAAAGGGAATAAACTGGTAAGCAAGGCATTCCTGCTAAAAGGCCAATCTACTTCTAGATTAAAGATGAAAGATAGCTAAATCAAGAGTCATTTGCAGACTGTGTGATGATCATAGGAGTAAGTACAAAGTAATAGGACAGCATGTAGGAAGGGCCCCTAACCCAGCCATATGGAGTCAGGAAGGCCTTTGGAGAGAAGTGATTTTTTTTTTTTTTTTTTTTTTTTTTTTTGAGATGGAGTCTTGCTCTGGCACCCAGGCTGGAGTGCAGTGGCACAATCGGCTCACTGCAACCTCTGCCTCCTGCTTTCAAGCCATTCTCCTGCCTCAGCCTCCCCAGTAGCTGGGATTACAGGCATGCATCACCATGCCCAGCTAATTTTTGTATTTTAGTAGAGACGGGGTTTCATCATATTGGCCAGGCTGGTCTCGAACTCCTGAGCTCGTGATCCGCCTGCCTCGGCCTCCCAAAGTCCTGGGATTACAGGCGTGAGCCACCGCACCCGGTGAGAAGTGATTTTTAAGCTCAGACTGCATGAAGCATAAATATCAGGAAGACGAAGAAACTGGGGGAGCATTCAAAGCACCAAAGAACAACATGGACGAAGGCTCTAAGCATCAGAGACCACGTCAACACTGGGAACTGAAAGTTGTTCATAATTGCCGCAGCGTGAAATACCATGGTGATAGTGATGAGAGGTGAGTCTGGACACACGCATGGCTTTATGATGCTAAGGGGTTTAGACTATGTCCCAAAAGATGTAGAGCTGAAGCTGGGAGTGGACTGGTGGTGCTCCTGTGGTCCCAGCTACTAGGAGACTAAGACTGGAGGATCCCCTGAGCCAAGGAGTTAGAGGCTGTAGTGCGCACCATGATCGCATGTGTGAATAGCCACTGCACTCCACCCTGGGAGACATAGCAAGATACTGTCTCTACCACAAAAAAAAAAAAAAAAAAAAAAAAAAAAAAAAAAAAAAAAAAAAAACTGAGTTGAATTTTCAGCAAGGGAATTAATAGATCAGATTTAAATTTTGGAAATATCCTCTGACTACAAAGTAAAGAATAGATTGGGGTTGTCGGGGCAGGGAGAAAGCCAGGATGGGGAGGATAGAGAAAGAGAGTGCTTACCTCCAAGAAAAAGAATATAAAAAGGAAACAAGAGGTTGGGGGGAAGAAGAGAAATTGAGCTTTTGGTTGAGATTCATTAATTGATGTGCGAGTCAGAGGCTTGGGAGTGACACTGGGACCCCAGTTAGAGACTTGGGAGACAGGAGTGTATAGAAAGTTATTGTAGCCATGGGAGTATACGTGCTCTCCTAAGAAAAGTGCAAGGGGAAGTAGAGTTTCAGGCAGAATGTTCAACAATTAAGAGATAAAGCCAAGAACTAGGAGCTCAGGAAAACTAACAGAAGAGCATCTCAGAAGGAGGGAGTGATGTCACCCAAGCTGGAATGCAGTAGCATGATCATGGCTCACTGCACCACCTGGGCTAAAATGATCCTCCCATCTCAACTTTCTGGATAGCTGGGATTACAGGTGTGTGCTACCACGCTCGGCTAATTTTTGTTTATTTTTTTGTAGAGATGAGCTCTTACTGTGTTGCCCAGGCTGGTCTTGAACTCCCTGGGCTCAAGTGATCCTCCTGCCTTGGCCTCCCAAATTATTGGAATTACAGGAATGAGCCACTGTGTCTGGCAGCAAGGACAGTTTCAATGGAGTTGTGGGGCAAGAAGTTAGAGTGGAGAGGAAATAGAGAGAGCCAGTGTAGACCACTCTTTCAAGTAGTTAACTCTGAAGGAGGAATGAAAAAAAGGGTACCATCTGGCAGGAGAGTTTTTAAAGATGGTAGACACTAGAGAACATTCATGTAGCAGGTACATTTTGAGAGCACTTGAAGATCTAGGAGAGAGCGAGTTGATGGAGTGAGGTTGCTGGAGAGGTAAAGGGAGGAATTATATGAACATCTGTGGAAGCTCCAATCTTAGGAAGGATCCCTCTTTCATTTTAACAGAAAAAGGAAAGGAAGAAATTATATAGGTGCTGGAAGGTTTGTTG
The DNA here is from genome assembly GCF_024542745.1 of Macaca thibetana thibetana. Taxonomy (NCBI): domain Eukaryota; kingdom Metazoa; phylum Chordata; class Mammalia; order Primates; family Cercopithecidae; genus Macaca; species Macaca thibetana. The sequence goes on from NC_065595.1 coordinate 56,200,657, forward strand.
GTTTGGTGGTAAGTTTGGAAGGCCTTCATCTAATGGCTTTTGTTTTCTTGGTAAAGTAGGAGGTGAAGTCACAAGTCACCTATTGAGACTGTGGAAGGGAACTATGGGAAAGGGATTTAATGAGAGTGAAGAAAGTTATCTGAAGGGCAGGAAATAAAGCACAGCTTTAACTCCTTTTCTTCTGACTTGATTCCTCTTTCTCCCTAAACCATCTCCTGCATGATATGAAATGAAGCCATGTCACCTCCACGCAGATGATCACAAATTTATATATGTAGTCCAGAATTTACATCTGAACTACCCACCTGTCATCCACTCTTGGGTATTGCAAAGGCTCCTTCAACTACCTGTCCCTCTAGCTTTGTCTTGGGACTGACTAGGGAAGGATAAAGGATAGAAGATTGTTGGGCCTTCCTGAGAATCCAGCCAGTGTTTTGTTTCATGCATTTTCTGTGTGGTCTATCATGTGCAAGGTCCTCCTCTACCTTTTGTGTCCACGCTTCTCTATCTTGGTCAGTTTTGCTCATACTATTTCATTTGCATAACATGTTCTCTAATCATTTCCATATGTTCAAATCCTATCCATCTTAAGCATTTAACTTTTGTCTTAGTCTGTTCTCTGCTTCTATCACAGAATATCACAAACTGGGTAACATATAGAATAGAAATGTATTTGCCTCTCAGTTCTGGAGGCTGAGAAGTCCAAGAGCATAGCATTGCATCTGGTTAGGGCTGGGTCATCCAATGGTGGAAGGGTACCACATGGAGAGGAGGTGCAAGCATGAGATAGAAGAGGATTGGAGGCTGAACTTGATCCTTTTATCAGGAACCCACTCCCATGATAACTAACTCACTTCCCAAATACAGCAATAATCGATTCATGAGGGTGGAGCTATCATGACCTAATCACCTCTTAAAGGTCCCACCTCTTAATACTGTTACAGTGGAAATTAGGTTTTAAATACATGAACTTTTAGGGGACACATTCAAACCATTGCAACTTTAAAACCCACCTTTTCTGTAAAGCACTCACTGTTCATCCCCTACTGAAAACAAAACAAAGCCAAAAAATTTTCTTCCTCTTATTTCTCCTTTATCTGTACTTTTCTCATGGTTATTATTTTTTTAAATTTATTCATATACCTGCTGATTTACAAGTCTTATTTCATCTCATCTGTGTTACTAGATTAAGTCCTTGAAGAGAAGGACTGTTATTGGATTTATCTTTTATCTCTCACCAAGCCTAAAACAGTGTCTGGCATATATATCCACTCACAAAATCATCTCATTTACTAAGTTAATATGTATATATTTACTGACTTATGAATAAATGAACTAATCAATGATGAATAACAAATTATCTGTTCTGGTAAGTCTTTTTTTTTTTTTTTTTTTTAAGATGAGGGCTCACTCTGCCTCTCAGGCTGGAGTGCAGTGGCGCAATCACAGCTCACTACAACCTTGTTCTCCTCAGGCTCAGGTGATCCTCCCACTTACATGGGGTTTCTCCATGTTGCCCAGGCTGTCTGTTAAGTCTTTATGTGTCATTATCCCAATCTTCTTTCCGATGGTAATGCTATACAACATCATGGATATTTGTGGATGATTCAAAAATCTGTTTCTAAAACAGCCCTGAGCTCTTGCTTAAAGTATAATGTACTATGTTAAGGGTACTCGTTTCCCATTTCCGGGTGTTTCCTCTACAAAGCCAAGGCTAAGTGTAAATACCACGACTTCTTTTTTTTTTTTTTTAAATACTTTAAGTTCTAGGGTACATGTGCACAATGTGCAGGTTTGTTACATATGTATACATGTGCCATGTTGGTGTGCTGCACCGATTAACTCGTCATTTACATTAGGTATATCTCCTAATGCTATCCCTCCCCCCACCCCCTCCCCACAATAGGACCCGGTGTGTGATGTTCCCCTTCCTGTGTCCAAGTGATCTCATTGTTCAATTTCCACCTATGAGTGAGAACATGCGGTATTTGGTTTTCAGTTCTTGTGATAGTTTGCTGAGAATGATGGTTTCCAGCTGCATCCATGTCCCTACAAAGGACACAGACTCATCCTTTTTTATGACTGCATAGTATTCCATGGTGTATATGTGCCACATTTTCTTAATCCAGTCTGTTACTGTGGACATTTGGGTTGATTCCAAGTCTTTGCTATTGTTAATAGTGCTGCAGTAATCATACGTGTGCATGTGTCTTTAGAGCAGCATGACTTATAATCCTTTGGGTATATACCCAGTAATGGGATGGCGGGGCCAAATGGTATTTCTCGTTCTAGATCCTTGAGGAATCACCACACTGTTTTCCACAATGGTTGAACTAGTTTACAGTCCTACCAACAGTGTAACAGTGTTCCTATTTCTCCACATCCTCTCTAGCACCTGTTGTTTCCTGTTTTTTTAATAATTGCCATTCTAACTGTTGTGAGATGGTATCTCATTGTGGTTTTGATTTGCATTTCTCTGATGGCGAGTGATGATGAGCATTTTTTCATGTGTCTGTTGGCTGTATGAATGTCTTCTTTTGAGAAGTGTCTGTTCATATACTTTGCCCACTTTTTGATGGGGTGGTTTGTTTTTTCTTGTAAATTTGATTGAGTTCTTTGTAGGTTCTGGATATTAGCCCTTTGTCAGATGAGAAGATTGCAAAAATTTTCTCCCATTCTGTAGGTTGCCTGTTCACTCTGATGGTAGTTTCTTTTGCTGTGCAGAAGCTTTTTAGTTTAATTAGATCCTATTTGTCAATTTTGGCTTTTGTTACCATTGCTTTTGATGTTTCAGACATGAAGTCCTTGCCCATGCCTATGTCCGAATGGTATTACCTAGGTTTTCTTCTAGGGTTTTTATGGTTTTAGGTCTAACATTTAAGTCCCTAATCCATCTTGAGTTAATTTTCGTATAAGGAGTAAGGAAAGGATCCAGTTTCAGCTTTCTACTTATGGCTAGCCAATTTTCCCAGCACCATTTATTATATAGGGAATCCTTTCCCCATTTCTTGTTTTTGTCAGGTTTGTCAAAGATCAGATGGCTGTAGATGTGTGGTATCATTTCTGAGGGCTCCGTTCTGTTCCATTGGTCTGTATCTCTGTTTTGGTACCAGTACCATGCTGTTTTGGTTACTGTAGCCTTGTAGTGTAGTTTGAAGTCAGGTGGCGTGATGCCTCTAGCTTTGTTCTTTTGGCTTAGGATTGTCTTGGCCATGTGGGGTCTTTTTTGGTTCCATATGAACTTTAAAGCAGTTTTTTTCCAATTCTGTGAAGAAAGTCATTGGTAGCTTAATGGGGATGGCATTGAATCTGTAAATTACCTTGAACAATATGGCCATTTTCACAATAATTATTCTTCCTATCCATGAGCATGGTATGTTCTTCCATTTGTTTGTGCCTCTTCCTCTTTTATTTCACCTAGCAGTGGTTTGTAGTTCTCCTTGAAGAGGTCCTTTACATCCCTTATAAGTTGGATTCCTAGGTATTTTATTCTCTTTGAAGCTATTGTGAATGGGAGTTCATTCATGATTTGGCTCTCTGTTTGTCTGTTATTGGTGTATAAGAATGCTTGTGATTTTTGCACATTGATTTTGTATCCTGAGACTTTGCTGAAGTTGCTTATCAGCTTAAGGAGATTTGGGGCTGAGACAATGGGGTTTTCTAAATATACAATCATGTCATCTGCAAACAGGGACAATTTGACTTCTCTTTTCCTAACCGAATACCGTTTATTTCTTTCTCTTGCCTGATTGCCCTGGCCAGAACTTCCAACACTATGTTGAATAGGAGTGGTGAGAGATGGCATCCCTGTCTTGTGCCAGTTTTCAAAGGGAATGCTTCCAGTTTTTGCCCATTCAGTATGATATTGGCTGTGGGTTTGTCATAAATAACTTATTATTTTGAGATATGTTCCATCAGTACCGAATTTATTGAGAGTTTTTAGCATGAAGGGCTGTTGAATTTTGTCAAAGGCCTTTTCTGCATCTATTGAGATAATCATGTGGTTTTTGTCTTTGGTTCTGTTTATATGCTGGGTTATGTTTATTGATTTATGTGTGTTAAACCAACCTTGCATCCCAGGGATGAAGCCCACTTGATCATGGTGGATAAACTTTTTGATGTGCTGCTGGATTTGGTTTGCCAGTATTTTACTGAGGATTTTTGCATCAATGTTCATCAGGGATATTGGTCTAAAATTCTCTTTTTTTGTTGCATCTCTGCCAGGCTTTGGTATCAGGATGATGTTGGCCTCGTAAAATGAGTTAGGGAGAATTGCCTCTTTTTCTATTGATTGGAACAGTTTCAGAAGGAATGGTACCAGCTCCTCTTTGTACCTCTGGTAGGATTCGGCTGTGAATCCATCTGGTCCTGGACTTTTTTTGGTTGGTAGGCTATTAATTATTGCCTCAATTTCAGAGCCTGCTATTGGTCTATTCAGGGATTCAGCTTCTTCCTGGTTTAGTCTTGGGAGAGTGTAAGTGTCCAGGAAATTATCCATTTCTTCTAGGGTTTCTAGTTTATTTGCATAGAGGTGTTTATAGTATTCTCTGATGGTAGTTTGTATTTCTGTGGGGTCGGTGGTGATATCCCCTTTATCATTTTTTATTGTATCTATTTGATTCTTCTCTCTTTTCTTCTTTATTAGTCTTGCTAGCAGTCTATCAATTTTGTTGATCTTTTCCAAAAACCAGCTCCTGGATTCATTGATTTTTTGGAGGGGTTTTTGTGTCTCTATATCCTTCAGTTCTTCTCTGATCTTAGTTATTTCTTGCCTTCTGCTAGCTTTTAATTGTGTTTGCTCTTGCTTCTCTAGTTCTTTTAATTGTGATATTAGGGTGTCAATTTTAGATCTTTCCTGCTTTCTGTTGAGGGCATTTAATGCTATAAATTTCCCTCTACACACTGCTTTAAATGTGTCCCAGAGATTCTGGTATGTTGTATCTTTGTTCTCATGGATTTCAAAGAACATCTTTATTTCTGCCTTCATTTCATTATGTACCCAGTAGTCATTCAGGAGCAGATTGTTCAGTTTCCATGTAGTTGAGCGGTTTTGATTGAGTTTCTTAGTCCTAATTCTAGTTTGATTGCACTGTGGTCTGAGAGACAGTTTGTTTTAATTTCTGTTCTTTTACATTTGCTGAGGAGTGCTTTACTTCCAACTATGTGGTCAATTTTGGAATAAGTGTGATGTGTTGCTGAGAATAATGTATATTCTGTTGCTTTGGGGTGGAGAGTTCTGTAGATGTCTATTAGGTCCACTTGGTGCAAAGTTGAGTTCAATTCCTGGATATCCTTGTTGACTTTCTGTCTTGTTGATCTGTCTAATATTGACAGTGGGGTGTTAAAGTCTCCCATTATTATTGTATGGGAGTCTAAGTCTCTTTGTAAGTCTCTAAGGACATGCTTTATGAATCTGGGTGCTCCTGTATTGAGTGCACATATATTTAGGATAGTTAGCTCTTCTTGTTGAATTGATCCCTTTACCATTATGTAATGGCCTTCTTTGTCTGTTTTGATCTTTGATGGTTTAAAGTCTGTTTTATCAGAGACTAGGTTTGCAACCCCTGCTTTTTTTGTTGTTGTTGTTTTCCATTTGCTTGGTAGATCTTCCTCCATCCCTTTATTTTGAGCCTGTGTGTGTCTCTGCATGTGAGATGGGTCTCCTGAATACAGCAAACTGATGGGTCTTGACTCTTTATCCAATTTGACAGTCTGTGTCTTAATTGGACCATTTAGTCCATTTACATTTAAGGTTAATATTGTTATGTGTGAATTTGATCCTGTCATTATGATATTAGCTGGTTATTTTGCTTGTTAGTTGATGCACTTTCTTCCTAGCATCGATGGATTTTACATTTTGACATGTTTTTGCAACGGCTGGTACCGGTTGTTCCTTTCCATGTTTAGTGCTTCCTTCAGGATCTCTTGTAGGGCAGGCCTGGTGGTGACAAAATCTCTAAGCATTTGCTTGTCTGTAAAGGATTTTATTTCTCCTTCACTTATGAAACTTAGTTTGTCTGGATATGAAATTCTGGGTTGAAAATTCCTTTCTTTAAGAATGTCAAATATTGGCCCCAACTCTCTTCTGGCTTGTAGAGTTTCTGCCAAGAGATCTGCTGTTAGTCTGATGGGCTTCCCTTTGTGGGTGACCCGATCTTTCTCTCTGGCTGCCCTTAACATTTTTTCCTTCATTTCAACTTTGGTGAATCTGACAATTATGTGTCTTGGAGTTGCTCTTCTTGAGGAGTATCTTTGTGGTGTTCTCTGTATTTCCTGAATATGAATGTTGGCCTACCTTACTAGGTTGCGGAAGTTCTCCTGCATGATATCCTGCAGAGTGTTTTCCAACTTGGTTCCATTTTCCCCGTCACTTTCAGGCACAACAATCAGATGTAGATTTGGTCTTTTCACAAAATCCCATATTTCTTGGAGGCTTTGTTCATTTCTTTTTATTCTTTTTTTCTCTACACTTCCCTTCTCACTTCATTTCATTCATTTGATCTTCAATCGCTGATACTGTTTCTTCCAGTTGAACGAGTCAGTTACTGAAGCTTGTGCATTGGTCAGGTAGTTCTCGTGTTACGGTTTTCATCTCTATCAATTCTTTTAAGGACTTCTCTACATTGGTTATTCTAGTTAGTCATTCGTCAAATCTTTTTTCAAGGTTTTTTAGTTTCTTTGCGCTGGTTACGTAGTTGCTCCTTTAGATCTGAGAAGTTTGATCAACTGAAGCCTTCTTCTCTCAACTCATCAAAGTCATTCTCCATCCAGCTTTTGTTCCGTTGCTGGTGATGAGCTGTGTTCCTTTGCAGGGGGAGTCATGCTCTGATTTTTTGAATTTCCAGGTTTTCTGTACTGCTTTATCCCCATCTTTGTGGTTTTATCTGCCTTTGGTGTTTGACGATGGTGATGTACTGATGGGGTTTTGGTGTGGGTGTCCTTTCTGTTTGTTAGTTTTCCTTCTAACAATCAGGACCCTCAGCTGCAGGTCTGTTGGAGTTTGCTTGAGGTCCACTCCAGACCCTGTTTGCCTGGGTATCAGCCATGGAGGCTGCAGAAGATAGAATATTGCTGAACAGCAATTGTTGCTGTCTGATTCTCACTCTGGAAGCTTTGTCTCAGGGATGTACCCAGCCGTGTGAGGTGTGAGGTGTCGGTCTACAACTAGTGGATGTCTCCCAGTTAGGCTTCTCAGGGGTCAGGGACCCACTTGACAGGCAGTCTGTCCGTTCTCAGATCTCAACCTCCATGCTGGGAGATCCACTGCTCTCTTCAAAGCTGTCAGACAGGGACATTTACCTCTGCCGAGGTTTCTGCTGTTTTTTGTTTAGCTGTGCCCTGTCCCCAGAGGAGTAGTCTACAGAGGCAGACAAGCCTCCTTGAGCTGTGGTGGGCTACACCCAATTCGAGCTTCCCAGCGGCTTTGCTTACCTACTTAAGCCTCAGCAATAGCAGGTGCTCCCCCCACCAAGCCTCGCTGCCACCTTGCAGTTAGATCTCAGACTGCTGTGCTAGCAATGAGGGAGGCTCTGTGGGTGTCAGACCCTCCAGGCCAGGTGTGGGATATAATCCCCTGGTGTGCCGTTTGCTAAGACCCTTGGTAAAAGCCCAGTATTACGGTGGGAGTTACCCGATTTTCCAGGTGTGTGTGTCTCAATTTCCTTTGGCTAGGAAAAGGAATTCCCTTCCCCATTGCACTTCCCAGGTGAGGCGATGCCTTGCTCTGCTTCACCTCTCACTGGTCGGGCTGCACCTGCGGACCAGCACCAACTGTCCAACATGCCCCAGTGAGGTGAACCCGGTACCTCAGTTGAAAATGCAGAAATCACCCATCTTCTGTGTGGCTCATGCTGGGAGCTGGAGGCTGGAGCTGTTCCTATTCAGCCATCATGGGTGTGTCCCCCCAATACCACTACTTCTAAATGTCTTCTCTATTCTAGTCCTCCTAAATCCTTTAGAATTTATTTTACTTACCATTTTTGGCTGTTATGGCTTAATTTTTTATGAGTTTTAATTGTATACTTTGCCTACCAAATTAGCTTATAAACTTCATGAGGCCAGGAATTTGTATATAAATGTATAACTTCTTTGCTGCACTCCCTGCTTTCTTTCTCCAGTGTAACTCCACCACCTCCTTCTCCCAGGTCTCTATTAAGTGAGAAAAATTAGCTACCACCAGAGAGCAGTGGAGAGGTCAGACACAATGGAAAAAAGGCCATAAGTTTAGAAAAGTTGATATTATCATAGGACTTACTAAGAGAAGACTTCCCTACCCTCTTTGGCTTCATAGAAACAGTTGTGGTATGTTTAATTCTGTGTTAGTCTAACTGTGTTAGACTACCATGACCAGTTGGAGCATGAAGATGGGTTGAAACACGGAAAAGAAATAACAAGGCTACTCATGACCATCGTCTTCAAACCTTTTTGTTTTTTTGAGACTGCCTCTAACTCTGTGGCTGGAGTGCAGTGGCACGATCATGGCTCACTGCAGCCTCGACCTTCTGGGCTCCAGCGATCCTCCAGTCTCAGCCTCATGAGTTGTTCAGACTACATTTGTGTGCCGCCACACACAGATTTTTTTTTTTTTTATTTTCCTGGTATTTTTTGTAGAGACAAGGTTTTTTCATGTTGCCCAGGCTTGTCTTGAACTCCTGGGCTCAAACGATCTGCCCGCCTGGACCTCACAAAGTGCTGGAATTATAGGCATGAGCCACCATGCCTGGCCCCACATTCTTAATGTTGGAAAAAAAAGTGGTTGGGCTGCAGTGTGAAGTAGTGACCTGCCAGTCTGGAAAGTTCCCAGCCACAGATGGGTGGGGTGGGGGGCGGGCAACCTCTTCCTAATGTGGTTGAGGACAGTCTGGCTTTAGGCTTCAGATTAAACTAGATGATTTCTGACGACTCTAACAAATCTAACACCCAGGAGTCAGTGATTTGGTTCATACTTCCAATTTAGGCCCAGAGACTGCCGGCCTATGAGGTTCCTACCCTTGATCTTTGTAACTTCAGTGAATGAAGTAAAATCGCCTTCTACTGTAACTCATTGAGAATGGGGCCTTTGACCTGTAGCAGGTGCTGACAGGTGACTGAGATATAGATAGCGGTGGTTAGTAGGGATCTGGAAAAGAGATGCATTTTAGAAGAGTCAGAAGAGCAAAGAACAGCATGAGACCCTGAAGAGATGGCTATTGAAAAGAAAGGAGGTATCCACAAGGTTATTGGTTACAGATTAAAATGGGAGAGATGAGAACAGGAAAGGGGATTGTAATGGTGTATTAGGCTTTTTCTGGGCTCAAGGAATAGAAAAACACTCAGGTTACATCAGATAAAGAGTAAGAATTTACTGCAACAATACAAAGACATAAAAGCAGAGACCTCGCGCTGCTGCAGAAGATTATTGAAGATGTAACTGCAGCCAGCCATTCTGGACCTCTCAGCAGGGGGCGCCATCCTTTGCTCCCTCCCCTAGTGTTTCCACATTCTCGGGTCTCAATCATTCTCTCTCTGCTGTTGCTTCTGCGGCTCCTGGTCATCTTTTCTCTATTCTCCTTCAGGCTGTCCCATGGATTCTGCTTTCTCTCTGCTGTCACTTCCCTCTGTGAGCCTTTCTGCATCTACCTTGACTAAGGACTGTCCTTTGCATGCGTCACGGTTAAACCTACCCAAGAGAGAAATCTAGATGGTTCACTACTACTCAGTATAGAGATTTCCTGTTGGGCAGAGCATGTTTACCAGGCCCTTGGTAAGCCTAATAGAAAGGTGCCATTTAGGAGGCCCTGCTCTTGCTCCCTCAGCTGCGCAAGAATTGTAGGCTGCATAATGAAGTCCTCAAAAAGGGGCAATAGGCAGGGCAGACTTTCCAAGGCTTCCTAGAAGGGGTCATATGACTGTCAGGCACACTGCTTGAGCAGACAATTATGGATAGAAAAGCGGGATATATTCGGATTTTTTTTTTTTTGAGGCAGGGTCTCTCTCTGTCTCCCAGGCTGGAGTGCAGTGATGTGATCTCAGTTCACTGCAGCCTCCACCTACCAGGTTCAAGTGATCCTCCCACCTCAGCCTCCTGAGTAGCTGGGACTACAGGTCATGCCACCATGCCTGGCTAATTTTTGTTTTGTAGAGACGGGGTTTCTCCATGTTGACCAGGCTAAGCAGGGTATATTCATGATGAATAAAGAAAGATAGGCCAGGTGAGGTGGTTCATGCCCACAATCCCAGCACTTTGGGAGGCCAAGGTGGGCAGATTGCTCAAACCAGAGTTTGAGACCACCCTGGGCAACATAGTGTGACCCTGTCTCTATAAAAAATAAACAAAACTTAGCTGGGCATGGTGGCTTGCACCAGTAGTCCCAACTAATTGGGAGGCTGAGGTGGGAGAATAGCTTGAGCCTGGGAGGTTGAGGCTGCAGTAAGCCATGATCATGCCACTGTACTCCAGCCTGGGTGACAGAGCAAGACCCCTGTCTCAAAAGAAAAATCAAAGAGAAAACGCAAGCTAAGGGCTAAAGGTTGAGTTGAAAATGTTGCCCAAGGAGCACATACCTTATGGGAAAAGCTATGAAAGACTATCTCTCAACTTTGCTTCTTCTGAAGAAAGACAAAAGGATAGGAAAATGAAAATAATTGGAACATATTCTTTCCCAGTGTTGGCACTGAGGAAAAACTATAGACTGGTTCCTACTACCCACATCCCCAGGGAGTGCCCTAATCCGGCCTTTGCCAAGCCAGATTTCCAGCTGTTTCTTTGATGTCTGTGTGATATATTCTTTATTTGCTTAAGTTAGCCAGCATGAGTGCTTGCTGCTTACAACCAAGAAACTCTACAGAAGACATAAGGGTCTCTTCCAAACTTTTTGTGTGGGGAACCAGCAAAATCAATCACTGTTGGAAGGCAGTTGCTTAGACACCTGTGTGTCATATCTGCAGGAAGAGAGAGATGGGTACAAAAGTAAGTCTAAATAAAAAGAATTTAATATCTGAATATATACCAATTCATTTTTGTTATTAAATAAACTGAGTGTAATGGCACAAATGACAAATAACAAATTTAGACCACTTTTAAGAGAGAAAAACTCCCAATGACCTCATAGCTTTGATGGTCTGGAGTTAATAGTAACTACAATGTCTTTCATTTCTAGGTATAAGGGAATGATTCATTTCCCTCAACTCAACAGTTTATCCGCATTTGCCTGATGACATATGACCTACTTTTCAGTATTCCAGGCAGTAATTACCCAAAGCCCTCCCCAAAGTCTCAGTCCATAAAATCCTCCTTTTAATGAGACTTAAGCCTTTAGCGTGTTCCTGCAGCACTTCAAAGTTACCTTGGCACCAGGGGAGTGTTTTTAAAACATGCAATGCACTAAGTGCATTCTGGGATGTCTCAGGCTGAAGACAAAACTGCAAGGGCACAGACATTAGGTACTACAATCTAAAGAGGATCACATTCTGAAGGAGGTCATTGGAATATGGGGAGGGAAAGATTTGGGCTTCTAAGTTTCCTGAAACAAAAGGGTCCAAGGTGAAGCCAGTCTGAACTAGGCAATGAGCAATTCTGATGAAGCCCATCCTGGTCTAAAGTTAACCTGTTCACTTTCAGTGTGGGTCAGGCAGGCCCGAGAATGACAGGGCCAAGGGTTCGCTACTCCCAAACCCGTTTCGCAACCAGTCAGAGTTTCCATTGCAATTCCTACTTATATATGTAAGGATCATATTAATAGTTACTTTAATATGCGGCATCTGCAAAGTTAAAATATCTATCCACCTAAAGCTCAGAAAGGAATACGAAGGAAAATATTTATTAACTAGTTCCAGAGGTTCTATTTCTGCCAAATGTTTCTTAAAATAGAGTATGACATGATGGGGACAATCTGGTGATAGTTTTGTTATTCTAGAACTGCACTGCCCAATATGGTAACTGCTATCCACATGTGGCTATTTAAATTAAATACAACTTGAAACCTTCAGTCACACTAGCCACATTTCAAGTGCTCAACAGTCACATGTGGCTAGTGGCTACTGTACTGGACAAGGTAGAATTATAGAACATTCCTATCATCGCAGAAAGTTCCATTAGACACAGTGTTCTAGAATAATGAATTCTGTTATGACATCATGGTGATTTTACCTGTACTAGCAGTCAGTAATATAAATGCCAATGAGATATCTTTTCTGCATATTTTATGGAAATACCAAATAAAGTCCTTTAAAAATACAGTACAAATAGTAATGCTATCAAGATTGGAACTTCTCTTATTGATAACTGTAGTGATTAATACTTCATCCTCCTATTGACTGCAATCTGTTTTTCATTTACAAACTGTAGAAGGGAGTTGCAAAGTGCAAGTTGTGAATTTAGGTAATTAAATCATCACAGAGAGAATGAAGACTTTCATGGAATCATGGAAAATTATTTCAGTAGCCAATTATTATTGTCATTATTTTGGTAGCTTTATTTTTGCTATGAAGATGGTTCAAGGCCGGGTGTGGTGGCTCACACCTGTAATCCCGGCACCTTGGGAGGCTGAAGCGGGTGGATCACCTGAGGTCAGGAGTTTGAGACCAGACTGACAAACAGAGTGAAACCCTATCTCTACTAAAAATACAAAAATTAGCTGGGCATGGTGGCGTGCGCCTGTAGTCCCAGCTACTTAAGAGGCTGAGGTAGGAGAATCCCTTGAACCTGGGAGGCAGAGGTTGCAGTGAGCCAAGATTGCACCACTGCACAAAAGCAAAACTCTGTGTCAAAAAAAAAAAAAAAAAAAAAAAGATGGCTCAATATCCTTAGATAATAAACCCTGAGGTTTCTTCTTTTCCAGACAAATATGACTGCTTTAGTACCACACATTTTGCAGTTGAAGTATTGTGCCAGTAAAGTGCCTGCTTTGTTAATAAAAGATGATGCCAGTCTGAGATACACCAGCAGCATTGCTTGTGGTATCCAAAAACATCATTTCAAAAGATCTACCGTATGCTGTTTCACAGGTATCACAATGACAAACGGGCCTATGATAGGTTCTCAATACATGATTCTAGACTTGATGGAAAAACTGCAGTCCTTTAAAAAACGATACCTATTTGTTACTTTTTCATTGCAAAAGAACATGTTCATTAAATACATTTGGAAAATTCAGGAAAGCAGAAATCAGTTTTCGGATGCTCGTAATTTCCTGTCTTTTTATGCAGAAATGTTTTTAAAAAGCAGAGCTGTGGCCTGCAGGGGTGGCTCACGCCTGTAATCCCAACACTTTGGAAGGTCGAGGCAAGGAGGACCGCCTGAGCCCAGGAGTTGGAGACCAGCCTGGGCAACACAGGGATAGCCTGTCTCTACTAAAAATACAAAAATTGTCCAGGCGCAGCAGGGCGCGCCTGTAGCCCAGTTGAGGCCGGAGGATCGCTTGAACCCAGAAGACGATGCTGCAGTGAGCCGAGATCGCGCCACTACACTCCAGCTTGGAAGACAGAGTGAGACCCTGCCTCAAAAAAAGAAAAAAACAAAAACGGTGGAATTATGCTGGAGTTTGAACCTTCACGTTATAGACTATTTGCTAACTCCTCTAACTAGACACCTTGTGCATGGAATCTGGAGGGGAGCAGGTGAGGAAATTTTGTAAATCCTTGTCTCACACATATCTATTCTATAATGGTTACACCTGTATGGCATTTTAAGGGCTTCCTTTCACATGTGAAAGTAAAAGGAGGTGTTTTTTGTAAATTGTCTAATTTATATTGCCAATTAAGTTCCCACGGGTCGAGTTGCAGCCAAAGCAAAAAGGAAAAAAATCTGCGCAGCTGGGAGATATATTGCTTAATGACAAACTTCCAGAGTATTAACCCAGGACTTATATTTTGCCTGGGGACGGGGGTCTTCCACTGGCTCACACGGCGGTCCCTTGTAGTCTCGGGGTAGGGCCTGCCCCTTCTTCCCTCGGGGTGTGGTGGGAGGAGCGCGAAGGCCTTGCGCCTCGCTAGTAGTTGGCAAAACCTGGAACCAGCGCCGGTGGCCCAGGCGGGACAGGAGCAGGCCGGGGGCGTGGGCAGGCCAGGCAGGGGCGGGGAGTGGGCGGGAAATGGGCGTGTCCCCGCTGCGGTCACAGGTCGGGCGGGATGCCAGCTCGCCAGGAGGGTGCGCATTCCAGGGGCGGGCTGCAGGGAGGGGCGGCGCCACCTCGCGCTCCGCCCTGGTCCCGGCCCCGGGCCCCGAAGACAGTCGTTACGCGGGCTCCAGCGTCCTCGGGGAGTGCCAGCGAGAGTCGGTGACGACCACTTTCTCGACGTGGGGCGGGCAGACGGGAAGCCTGCGGTCGTGGCCCCTGCCTCGGTTGCTCTAGGAGCCCGGGTGACCGCGTAGGTCAGTTTCTCGCGGCTGTCCCCGCCTGGAGTTCGAGGCTGGTTCCCGTGCTGATGGGTTCCCGCCGGGCTGCGCCGGGCTGCCCTCGGGAGGTCTGTCCGCGCCTGGTTGGGGGTGGGCGCTCCAGTCCCGGGCATCTCAGAGAATGGTCTGGTCGTGGCGCGGCGACGCAGGGCTGCAGCCGAGCTCGTCTTCCCGGCGGCCGCTGGCTGCTCCAGCGCTGCAGGAAGTTAAGGCGTTAAAAGTAACAAGATGTTGGCATTTGTTGCACTTCCACTCGGGTGCCACGACCATGCTGGTGCCGCATGCATCCCCCACCATATCTTCAGCTGCGTGCCTTCTCGATACTTTCGTGTGTCCATCGTGACTTTTTAATTTCCTCCTAACAAGAGGAGGATTGATGCACAATGGAAGTCACGCATTGTTCATGTGACTGTTTCCCAATGTACCGCGTGGTCGGTTCTACAAGCAGGAACGAATATCCAAGGGAGATTCCGAAACTGAATGAGAGCGCAGCTGCACAATAGACTTGAACAATTCACTTATCCCGCTGCCCTAATGATTAGCAGGAGGCACTGGAAAGGGTTATCCTGATTTAGTAGTAGTTTTCAGTTCAAGTTGTCGTTTTTAGGCAGACGGTATTGTGAAATGGAACTGTGGGCAGTGTGATATTGTTAGCTTAAATAAGATTGCTTGAATGTTGCAAATGTGGCTATTAGGTGTCTGAATAGTTAATATAATTAAATCAGCTTTAAAATCGGTGGTGTGTTTTCCCTGAAAACTTCAGTCTTTGCCCTGTAGTAGGTGCATTCTGGATTTGGAGTTTGGAACCTCCTCACCTCTGTACTCAGCATTTGGGAAATAATTTGCGGATTCGTTCTGAGGGGAGCAGTATTCGCAGTCTAACCCTGGTACAGTGAATTTTTTTGCGGCAGTGTGATGGGTGTAAATTCTGAGCCACCCCCCTACCCCCTCAAGCTGGAATTGTGAAGATTCTTCATTACAGCATAGTAACAAAATCCGCCTTTTAATTCCCTAATTCTAAACCACTAAGTGGGCTTTGTCTACAGTTTATTGGGGGAAAAGAGGAGAAAACTGTCAGTAACAATCCTTTCTGAAAATTTAACTATTGTCTTTTTTATTTCTCCCAGGAAGTGTAACTCTTCTCTAGTGTTGAGCAACAGATAGTCAAAATAGGACTTAACTGCCAAAGATTGAGTAGATTAATCTGAAACATTTGTTATCTCAGTGTAGTATTTTGTGAAGGTTGTTTATCAAAATGACACTTGCTAAATATCTCATTGTGAATCAGAAATTTATGGTGGGTGGCTAATTCTTCTCTCTGGAGGCTGCTCATTTTTGCACGTATTATTCTAGCCGACTAGTGATTCAGAGCAGGCAGGTAGGATTTCTCTGTTTTTGTTGTTGTTGTTGTTGTTAAATTGAGACAGAGTCTGGCTCTGTTGCCCAGGCTGGAGTGCAATGGCACGATCTCGGCTCACTGCAACCCCTGCCTCCCGGGTTGAAGCGATTCTCCTGCTTCAGCCTCCCAAGTAGCTGGGATTACAGGCACATGCCACCACGCCCTGCTAATTTTTTGTATTTTTAGTAAAGGTGAGGTTTTACCACGTTGGTCAGGCTGGTCTCGAACTCCTGACCTTATGATCCACCCGCCTCAGCCTCCCAAAGTGCTGGGATTACAGGCGTGAACCACAGGTATTATTTCTATAAAAGTATTCCTGGCCAGGCGCGGTGGCTCATGCCTGTAATCCCAGCACTTTGGGAGGCCGAGGCGGGCAGATCACCTGAGGTCAGGAGTTCGAGAGCAGCCTAGCCAAAATGGTGTAACCCTGTCTCTACTAAAAATACAAAAATTAGCCGGGCATTGTGGTGGGCACCTGTAATCCCAGCCACTCGGGAGGCTGAGGCTGGAGAATCGCTTGAACTCAGGAGGCAGAGGTTGCAGTGAGTGGAGATTGCACCGTTGCACTCTAGCCTGGGTGACAAGAGCGAAACTCCTTCTCAAAAAAGAAAAAAAAGAAAAATTATCCCCATCATTTCCTCAAAACAAGGGGAAATGATACTGTTTTAGAACCAACAACAATTAGGTTGAAGAATATAGCCAGTCTTTTTGAGTAATAACATGGCGCAATGCCTGTTAAATATTAATACATTACAAATTTTCTCCTTGTGGCTTTATTTTACTTAGAGATACATCTGTATATCTGATCATAATATTTTTAAGTTGTTAACTGTGTCAGTTTCTTACCTCTTGACAGTACTGGAAGCTGAGCTTTTATACATTATATGTATTCATTGAGAAAAGTAGTAGGCGGAAAGCAGAAATCGGCCAAACGAATAACTTAGTGGAGAAGAGAGAATATGGTATCAAGTGCATGTGAGAAATTTGATATCCTTCAGAAGCTTGTCAGTTCGTCCAAGCTGAGTCTGAACTTTGGCAATCAGAACTTTTTTGAAGACCTAGCAAGTTCTCTGAATTTCGTAGAAAGAGGACAGGTTTTAGCACTGCAGTCACCAGCTTACGCTAACAATTCATGAAGTTTAAGAAAAGACACTGTTGTGTACTCTGTATAGTATATATATATTTATGATTGTGGTGTCATATAAGTATCTTATGTGATGTTCTTGGTCTCTAGAAATGTTTTTCCTCACCTGGACTCTGCCACTAATGCTGTGTCGGTACTGTCAATATTAAGGGGGCTGTTTGAGGTGGGCTAGTATAAGAAATAGTTTTAATGCTATTACTAGGAAGATAAACTAGGTCACTCACTTTATTTTTATTTATCAGCCTGCAAGGAGGAAATTACTGTATAGTGAAAGCAGTCTTTAACTGTCTATTTTCCTATCATGTGACAATGGAAAGTAGCCACGTGTTTTTACTTTGTGTTTAAAGTCTTTCTTTAAAGAGGCATTTCTATGATGCATAAATGGCCAGTATTATCATACATGAGTTTAATTGAGTTTGAAAGTTAATTTTCAAATGTGAAATAATTGAAATGGGAAAATTTTAATGCATTTTTCTAAAATTTAGGGAATTTTATCATTAAAAGGTAACAATCAGCCTCCTTGCTAGGATTTTTGTTACTAAACTTGATTTGTCAAATTTGTAGGCTTCTCTGCTCTTCGTACCTGCCCTGTTTTGAAACAGTAGTTAATAGTTTTCAGAATCTGTCAAGTTGAAATTGAAATCAGGGGTGCATCTAGGGGTTAGTGCTTAATTGTTAAAGCAGCTAAAATTATAGCACCTAAAGTTATTTTAAACAACTTCATTGAGCAAAGCTATGAAGCTTATTTAATTTTTACTAATTTTAACAAACATTAAAATTTCCAGCCGAATATGGATAAAATAAATACCCAGTGATAGGGTTGGTTTTTTATTATGTCTGCATGGCATCCAAGTCAGTGTGGGTATGGAATGGATA